>NC_059143.1:56427786-56653852 GCF_020740605.2 Lemur catta | reverse complement strand
GGTGGTACCGCCGTAGACAAGGAAGAAAAGGTGGTGCAGAGCTGGGGAGAGTGAGGGCACCCTGGGGCCCACATCTGAGAACAAAAGGACGTCACCGCTCTTCTGCCCGAGGTGGCCTTGGTGGGGGCAAGCGGAAAATGACTTTTTCACGCCCAGTTCTAACCCAAGCTGGTTTCCAGACCCAGAGCCCACCCAGGGAAGGGGGACCAGGTCCCGCAGCTGTTTTCTGCAAGGAGAGCGCGGGGTTGACTGGCAGACCCGGCCCCTGGATCACCTGCGGACCCCCGTGGGCCCTGGGCGAGTCTCTCTGCAGGAGAGCGGTGGGAGGGGTGCAGCTCTGCGTGGGGGCTCCTCTCGCGGGTAGTTTTTAAAATAGCAAATGGGCCATGAGCACGGGCACCCACGCCCCTCCCCACGCCTGAAAGGACCTGCCACCCTTCTGAAGGCCCTGGCAGCCTCCTGGTGGGGGGTGACACAGTCTTAATAATGTATCGGGGTGTTGACACCCATGCTCTCTGGTCCCACCAAGTAAAAGGAGTTTGGAAATAAGATAGCCTTCCCCCGATCGTCTGACCCTGTCACCCTGGACACTTATGGCAGACCGTGTCCTGCAGTCCCAGGAGTCCCATCATGTGCTCTGTGACATTGGAAGGATGACTCGCCTGTTCACTCTCTGGCGTCATGTGTCTGCTCCTTTCCTGTGCGGCCTCGGTGACATAGGAACGAAGGTCATGGTATGGCAGGACCCTCCCGAGGCCTCCCCAGAGCCCGCCTGGGTGCTGATGCCTCAGCCAGGTGCGCAGAGGCCACCCTGGCCGGCGGCACTGCGGGTCCCTTCCCCTCCCGGGGGCAGGGGGGGCGCCCTCCACACCATGATGGGGGTCCGGGGTAGACGGGAGCGAGGGCTGGACAGAGCCCCTGGGACAGTGCAGCTGAGTCCTGATTGGTCAGTGCAGTTGTGTCCTGATTAGCCAGTGCGGCTGAGTTCTGATTGGTCAGTGCAGCTGAGTCCTTGATAGGACAGTGCAGTTGTGCCCTGACTGGTCAGTGCGGCTGAATTCTGATTGGTCAGGTGCTGCCGTGTCCTGAGTGGTCAGGTGCGGCTGATTTCTGATTGTTCAGCTGCAGCTGAGTCCTCATTGGTCAAGAGAGCCGAGTTCTGAGTTGGTCAGTGCAGCCGAGTCCTGATTGGTGACTACAGCTGCGTCCTGATTGCTCAGGAGAGTTTGTCCTGATTGGTCAGTGCAATCTGAATGCTGATTGGTCAGTGCAGCTGAGTGCTGATTGGTCCGTGCAGTTGTGTCTGGATTGGTCAGTGCGGCTGAGTCCTGATTGGTCAATACAGCTGAGTTCCTATTGGTCAGTGCAGCTGAGTCCTGATTGGTCAATGTGGCTGAATTCTGATTGGTCAGTGCAGCTGAGTCCTGATTGGTCAGTGCAGTTTGTGTCCTGATTGGTCAGTGGGGCTGAGTTCTGATTGGTCAGTGCAGGTGAGTCCTGATTGGTCAGTAAGGCTGAGTTCTGATTGGTCAGTTACAGCTGAGTCCTGATGGGCTATACAGCTGAGTTCTGATTGGTCAGTGCAGCTCAGTTCTGATTGGTCAGTGCAGTTGTGTCTGATTGGTCTGTGTGACTGAATTCTGATTGGTCAGTGCAGCTGAGTCCTGATTGGTCAGTGCAATTGTGTGCTGATTGGTCAGTGAGGCTGAGTTCTGATTGGTCAGTGCAGGGCGAGTCCTGATTGGTCAGTAAGGCTGAGCTCTGATTGGTCAGTGCTGTTGCGTCCTGATTGGTCAATACGGTTGAGTCTGTTTTGTCAGTGCGGCTGAGTTCTGATTGGTCAGTGCATGCTGAGTCCTGATTGGTCGATACAGCTGAGTCCTGATTGGTCAGTGCAGCTGAGTCCTGATTGGTCCATGGGGGTTGTTTCCTGATTGGTCAGTGCGGCTGAGTTCTGATTGGTCAGTGCAGCTGGGGAAACATAGTGTCCCAGCCAGGCAGGGACCTGACCAGAGCCACAGCCGTGTCCTGCCATCCTGTCCCTTCTCTCCCGGGGCAGGGCCGGGCCCCAAGGCTCAGACCGCGGGTCCCGAGATGTGGGTGACCCTGAGGTCTGCTGAGGGACTTGGGAAGCCTCGCTCTGCAGAGGGAAACCTTCATCCTTTGTCGAGAGAAGAGAAGATTCTACCTGTTGGGCTGGCCTGAACCGCACAGGTGTGTGTGCTGAGTCACAGCGGGGAGGGGGCTGCTGCTGCCGTTGCGGGGTTGGCTCAGATGGAGACGCCGTGCCAGCCCGACGGGGCCCACCCTGCTTACGGGGCACTGGGGGAGAACACCGGGTTGCATCCCTCACCGGGCGTGCACTGGGCAGACAGCTGGAGACGGTCCCCAGGAAGGAGCCTACGTCCCCAGCCCTCGTCACCAGCCAGTGCAGTGTGGCAGCAGCTGCCCTCATCCTGGGGTAGGTGTGGGAATCTGCCCTGAGCCACGGACCTAGCGGGGTGGGGGGCTGGGCAGACAGCAGCGCACCCGTCCTGCACCCGGCCAGGCGCTGGGGTGGGGGCCTGGCGCGCGCTGGGCCTGGGAGGAGCGGCTGGTGCCCGGCAGGGGCCACCACACCCACCTCCTCCGCCTTCCACGGCCCGCCAGGCCACAGGGCCACCCGAAGCCTTAAACGCGGAGGAGGGAAAGGCCCCGCCTCCCACTTTCCGGCGCTGCCTGGGCCTTTCCCAGGTGGGCCCGGCGCCCCCAGCTGCACGGCCGGCTCTGGACCCCTCTGCCCGCGGCCCGGGGGCGGGGCAGCCTTGGCAGGAGCTCCCGAGAGCCCGCACACCCCTTCCAGGGGGCCGTGGGGCCCAGCGCACCCCCAGCCCTGGCAGGGAAATGCGCGGGGCTGAAGGCCTCCGCTCCCGGTGACCCCTCAGGCCTTCTCCCCATGTTTCGCCGGAGGCCCGCCTCCCGCCCCATCCTCCACCTGCCCGTCCACCCCCCATCCCCTCCCATCCCCCACCTGCGCCGCCACAGGCCAGACCCCCGCCTCCCCGGCGCCCCCTTCCCCGCCCCTCTCCGTCCTCTCCCCCTCCCGGTCTCCCGCCCCGCCCCGCCCCGCCCTCGCCCGCTGTCCGGCTGCGCCCCCGTGTGGCCGCGGGGGGACGAGCGGAGCCGCGACGCGGGGCTCGGGGGTGGGCGCGGACCGAGGGGCGGGGCCGGGGCGGATAGCGGAGAGGAGTGGGGTCGGGGCCGGGGCACCCCGCGGTCCCGGGCGGGCCAAGCCTGTACACTCCCCGCGAGCAGCATCGTGACGGTCGTTGTAATGAGTCGCTGAACGTGGCTGGCGGAAACAGATCGTGCAGCGCGTGCTCGTGGTCCGCGGGGACAGCGCTAACACGCACTAGCTGTTCTGGTCGTCCTCGTGGGGAAACTGAGACACACAAACCAGTGAAGAGGCCAAAGCGGCCTGGGACTCAAACCCTGGACAGCACAAACCAGAGCTGGGCCTGAGCCCTCACCCAGCCCTCGCCAGACCCTCGTCTGGCCCGAATGTCAGCTTAGACCCACCTAAATGTGACACAGCAGTAACTACTCTTGACGACTGAGCTGACAGACGCTTTGAATGTCAAAGTCTCAGAGAAGAGTAAAGGCACAGACCACGATTTTAAATGCAATTACTGTTAGTTTATAGCCAACGTCGAGGGGACTCAAAGTGGTGAGCAAGTTCCTGATTTTCGGTAAATCTCCTAGTGACGGGGGCTCGGCCTGCTCAGGGTCAGCCAAGTCCACCCAGAGCTTGAGACTGAGCCCGGGCTTTGGGTGCCTTGGACGGGTCTGGCGAGAGCTTCGATCACAGCTTCTGTCGCTGCTAGGGGGACAAGAGCCAGTGCAGCCCTAAATGCCCACGTGTGTGCCCGTTGCAGGGCTGGAGTCAGGGCCAGGTTGGTACCCCTGTACCCTGGGGATGGGATCCGTGCTGGCCCTGCGGTCCTTCAGGTGGGGAGGCAGGCACTGGCCTGGGACAGTGCCCTCCCCTCCGGGAACATGCAGCCCCTCCCTGGTTGGCCGAGGCTGCTCCATCTGCAGCGTTCGGTGGAGGCGACAGAGGCCAAATAAGTCCTTGCGGGGAGCGGCGTGGGCAGAGCTTTGGCCCTGATCCCTGCCACAGGCTGGCTGGAGGTCCCTTGGCTAAGAGAACTGAGGGTCACACCCCCCTGGGCCAGAGGCCTGGCTGCAGAGGAGGTGCAGGGATTTCCTTCCCCGGGCTGCTTGGGGGCCCGGAGACTTTGCACCTCTGTGCAGGAGACCAACAGGGGCTGGGACTCGGGCGCTCCCAGCCTGCTTCCCTGGTCTTGGAGCAGTGTCTCCATTCTGGTATGGCAAGCTGTCCCAGTTTGCCCGGGCCCTTTGGTGCTAAACTGGGGGCTTTCCCCTTTCCCCCCAAGTTCTGCAACACGCTTAGAAGCAGCTACTTACTCGCCTCCCACACTTGACTACAGATGTACCTGTAGGTGACAACTTCAGTATTTTGCCACTATTTGCCAGTGCTGTGGGCAAGGAGCACCCAGGACCTCGGGAAGCAGGGTGTGAATGCCCTGCAGGTCGGAGCAGAGAACCTATTCCAGACACCCCAGAGATGATTCAGAGAGCCTGTGCCTGGGGTCCTGCCCCAGGACCGGCCCCCGGTCTGTCAGGTGCAGTCAGGGAGCGCGGCGAGGGCTGTGGATGTTGGGGTTGGCACAGGACTTCCGCCCACAGGGCGGGGCAACTGCAGCCTTTACAGAAGGCTGGGGTTGGTGGGGTCACCGTGTACTAACCAGGCTGACCCTGCTTAGCGTCCGAGATGAGCCAAGACCGGGCGCAATCAGGGTGGTACCGCCGTAGACAAGGAAGAAAAGGTGGTGCAGAGCTGGGGAGAGTGAGGGCACCCTGGGGCCCACATCTGAGAACAAAAGGACGTCACCGCTCTTCTGCCCGAGGTGGCCTTGGTGGGGGCAAGCAGGAAAATGACTTTTTCACGCCCAGTTCTAACCCATGCTGGTTTCCAGACCGAGAGCCCACCCAGGGAAGGGGGACCAGGGTCCCGCAGCAGTTTCTGCAAGGAGAGCGCGGGGTGACTGGCAGACCCGGCCCCTGGATCACCTGCGGACCCCCGTGGGCCCTGGGCGAGTCTCTCTGCAGGAGAGCGGTGGGAGGGGTGCAGCTCTGCTGTGGGGGCTCCTCTCGCGGGTAGTTTTTAAAATAGCAAATGGGCCATGAGCACGGGCACCCACGCCGCCTCCCCACGCCTGAAGGACCTGCCACCCCTTCTGAAGGCCCTGGCAGCCTCCTGGTGGGGGTGACACAGTCTTAATAATGTATCGGGGTGTTGACACCCTGCTCTCTGGTCCCCCAAGTAAAAGGAGTTTGGAAATAAGATGCCTTCCCCCGATCGTCTGACCCTGTCACCCTGGACACTTATGGCAGACCGTGTCCTGCAGTCCCAGGAGTCCCCATCATGTGCTCTGTGACATTGGAAGGATGACTCGCCTGTTCACCTCTGGCGTCATGTGTCTGCTCCTTTCCTGTGCGGCCTCGGTGACATAGGAACGAAGGTCAGGGTATGGCAGGCCCCTCCCGAGGCCTCCCCAGAGCCCGCCTGGGTGCTGATGCCTCAGCCAGGTGCGCAGAGGCCACCCTGGCCGGCGGCACTGCGGGTCCCTTCCCCTCCCGGGGGGCAGGGGGGGCGCCCTCCACACCATGATGGGGGTCCGGGTAGACGGGAGCGAGGGCTGGACAGAGCCCCTGGACAGTGCAGCTGAGTCCTGATTGGTCAGTGCAGTTGTGTCCTGATTAGCCAGTGCGGCTGAGTTCTGATTGGTCAGTGCAGCTGAGTCCTGATAGGTCAGTGCAGTTGTGCCCTGACTGGTCAGTGCGGCTGAATTCTGATTGGTCAGTGCTGCCGTGTCCTGAGTGGTCAGTGCGGCTGAGTTCTGATTGTTCAGTGCAGCTGAGTCCTCATTGGTCAAGAGAGCCGAGTTCTGATTGGTCAGTGCAGCCGAGTCCTGATTGGTGACTACAGCTGCGTCCTGATTGCTCAGAGCAGTTTGTCCTGATTGGTCAGTGCATCTGAATGCTGATTGGTCAGTGCAGCTGAGTGCTGATTGGTCCGTGCAGTTGTGTCTGGATTGGTCAGTGCGGCTGAGTCCTGATTGGTCAATACAGCTGAGTTCCTATTGGTCAGTGCAGCTGAGTCCTGATTGGTCAATGTGGCTGAATTCTGATTGGTCAGTGCAGCTGAGTCCTGATTGGTCAGTGCAGTTGTGTCCTGATTGGTCAGTGGGGCTGAGTTCTGATTGGTCAGTGCAGGTGAGTCCTGATTGGTCAGTAAGGCTGAGTTCTGATTGGTCAGTACAGCTGAGTCCTGATTGGTCTATACAGCTGAGTTCTGATTGGTCAGTGCAGCTCAGTTCTGATTGGTCAGTGCAGTTGTGTCCTGATTGGTCTGTGTGACTGAATTCTGATTGGTCAGTGCAGCTGAGTCCTGATTGGTCAGTGCAATTGTGTGCTGATTGGTCAGTGAGGCTGAGTTCTGATTGGTCAGTGCAGGCGAGTCCTGATTGGTCAGTAAGGCTGAGCTCTGATTGGTCAGTGCTGTTGCGTCCTGATTGGTCAATACGGTTGAGTCTGTTTTGTCAGTGCGGCTGAGTTCTGATTGGTCAGTGCAGCTGAGTCCTGATTGGTCGATACAGCTGAGTCCTGATTGGTCAGTGCAGCTGAGTCCTGATTGGTCCATGGGGTTGTTTCCTGATTGGTCAGTGCGGCTGAGTTCTGATTGGTCAGTGCAGCTGGGGAAACATAGTGTCCCAGCCAGGCAGGGACCTGACCAGAGCCACAGCCGTGTCCTGCCATCCTGTCCCTTCTCTCCCGGGGCAGGGCCGGCCCCAAGGCTCAGACCGCGGGTCCGAGATGTGGGTGACCCTGAGGTCTGCTGAGGGACTTGGGAAGCCTCGCTCTGCAGAGGGAAACCTTCATCCTTTGTCGAGAGAAGAGAAGATTCTACCTGTTGGGCTGGCCTGAACCGCACAGGTGTGTGTGCTGAGTCACAGCGGGGAGGGGGCTGCTGCTGCCGTTGCGGGGTTGGCTCAGATGGAGACGCCGTGCCAGCCCGACGGGGCCCACCCTGCTTACGGGGCACTGGGGGAGACACCGGGTTGCATCCCTCACCGGGCGTGCACTGGGCAGACAGGCTGGAGACGGTCCCCAGGAAGGAGCCTACGTCCCCGCCCTCTCACCAGCCAGTGCAGTGTGGCAGCAGCTGCCCTCATCCTGGGGTAGGTGTGGGAATCTGCCCTGAGCCACGGACCTAGCGGGGTGGGGGCTGGGCAGACAGCAGCGCACCCGTCTGCACCCGGCCAGGCGCTGGGGTGGGGCCTGGCGCGCGCTGGGCCTGGGAGGAGCGGCTGGTGCCCGGCAGGGGCCACCACACCCACCTCCTCCGCCTTCCACGGCCCGCCAGGCCACAGGGCCACCCGAAGCCTTAAACGCAGAGGAGGGAAAGGCCCCGCCTCCCACTTTCCGGCGCTGCCTGGGCTTTCCCAGGTGGGCCCGGCGCCCCCAGCTGCACGGCCGGCTCTGGGACCCTCTGCCCGCGGCCCGGGGCGGGGCAGCCTTGGCAGGAGCTCCCGAGAGCCCGCACCCCTTCCAGGGGGCCGTGGGGCCCAGCGCACCCCCAGCCCTGGCAGGGAAATGCCGCGGGGCTGAAGGCTCCGCTCCCGGTGACCCCTCAGGCCTTCTCCCCATGTTTCGCCGGAGGCCCGCCTCCCGCCCCATCCTCCACCTGCCCGTCCACCCCCCACCCCTCCCATCCCCCACCTGCGCCGCCACAGGCCAGACCCCCGCCTCCCCGGCGCCCCCTTCCCCGCCCCTCTCCGTCCTCTCCCCCTCCCGGTCCTCCCGCCCCGCCCCGCCCCGCCCTCGCCCGCTGTCCGGCTGCGCCCCCGTGTGGCCGCGGGGGGACGAGCGGAGCCGCGACGCGGGGCTCGGGGGTGGGCGCGGACCGGAGGGGCGGGGCCGGGGCGGATAGCGGAGAGGAGTGGGGTCGGGGCCGGGGCACCCCGCGGTCCCGGGCGGGCCAAGCCTGACACTCCCCGCGAGCAGCATCGTGACGGTCGTTGTAATGAGTCGCTGAACGTGGCTGGCGGAAACAGGTCGTGCAGCGCGTGCTCGTGGTCCGCGGGGACAGCGCTAACACGCACTAGCTGTTCTGGTCGTCCTCGTGGGGAAACTGAGACACACAAACCAGTGAAGAGGCCAAAGCGGGCCTGGGACTCAAACCCTGGACAGCACAAACCAGAGCTGGGCCTGAGCCCTCACCCAGCCCTCGCCAGACCCTCGTCTGGCCCGAATGTCAGCTTAGACCCACCTAAATGTGACACAGCAGTAACTACTCTTGACGACTGAGCTGACAGACGCTTTGAATGTCAAAGTCTCAGAGAAGAGTAAAGGCAGACACGATTTTAAATGCAATTACTGTTAGTTTAGCCAACGTCGAGGGGACTCAAAGTGGTGAGCAAGTTCCTGATTTTCGGTAAATCTCCTAGTGACGGGGGCTCGGCCTGCTCAGGGTCAGCCAAGTCCACCCAGAGCTTGAGACTGAGCCCGGGCTTTGGGTGCCTTGGACGGGTCTGGCGAGAGCTTCGATCACAGCTTCTGTCGCTGCTGGGGACAAGAGCCAGTGCAGCCCTAAATGCCCACGTGTGTGCCCGTTGCAGGGCTGGAGTCAGGGCCAGGTTGGTACCCCTGTACCCTGGGGATGGGATCCGTGCTGGCCCTGCGGTCCTTCAGGTGGGGAGGCAGGCACTGGCCTGGGACAGTGCCCTCCCCTCCCGGGAACATGCAGCCCTCCCTGGTTGGCCGAGGCTGCTCCATCTGCAGCGTTCGGTGAGGCGACAGAGGCCAAATAAGTCCTTGCGGGGAGCGGCGTGGGCAGAGCTTTGGCCTGATCCCTGCCACAGGCTGGCTGGAGGTCCCTTGGCTAAGAGAACTGAGGGTCACACCCCCTGGGCCAGAGGCCTGGCTGCAGAGGAGGTGCAGGGATTTCCTTCCCCGGGCTGCTTGGGGCCCGGAGACTTTGCACCTCTGTGCAGGAGACCAACAGGGGCTGGGACTCGGGCGCTCCCAGCCTGCTTCCCTGGTCTTGGAGCAGTGTCTCCATCTGGTATGGCAACTGTCCCAGTTTGCCCGGGCCCTTTGGTGCTAAACTGGGGGCTTTCCCCTTTCCCCCCAAGTTCTGCAACACGCTTAGAAGCAGCTACTTACTCGCCTCCCACACTTGACTACAGATGTACCTGTAGGTGACAACTTCAGTATTTTGCCACTATTTGCCAGTGCTGTGGGCAAGGAGCACCCAGGACCTCGGGAAGCAGGGTGTGAATGCCCTGCAGGTCGGAGCAGAGAACCTATTCCAGACACCCAGAGATGATTCAGAGAGCCTGTGCCTGGGGTCCTGCCCCAGGACCGGCCCCGGGTCTGTCCAGGTGCAGTCAGGGAGCGCGGCGAGGGCTGTGGATGTGGGGTTGGCACAGGACTTCCGCCCACAGGGCGGGGCAACTGCAGCCTTTACAGAAGGCTGGGGTTGGTGGGGTCACCGTGTACTAACCAGGCCTGACCCTGCTTAGCGTCCGAGATGAGCCAAGACCGGGCGCAATCAGGGTGGTACCGCCGTAGACAAGGAAGAAAAGGTGGTGCAGAGCTGGGGAGAGTGAGGGCACCCTGGGGCCCACATCTGAGAACAAAAGGACGTCACCGCTCTTCTGCCCGAGGTGGCCTTGGTGGGGGCAAGCGGAAAATGACTTTTTCACGCCCAGTTCTAACCCAAGCTGGTTTCCAGACCGAGAGCCCACCCAGGGAAGGGGGACCAGGGTCCCGCAGCAGTTTCTGCAAGGAGAGCGCGGGGTGACTGGCAGACCCGGCCCCTGGATCACCTGCGGACCCCCGTGGGCCCTGGGCGAGTCTCTCTGCAGGAGAGCGGTGGGAGGGGTGCAGCTCTGCTGTGGGGGCTCCTCTCGCGGGTAGTTTTTAAAATAGCAAATGGGCCATGAGCACGGGCACCCACGCCGCCTCCCCACGCCTGAAGGACCTGCCACCCCTTCTGAAGGCCCTGGCAGCCTCCTGGTGGGGGTGACACAGTCTTAATAATGTATCGGGGTGTTGACACCCTGCTCTCTGGTCCCCCAAGTAAAAGGAGTTTGGAAATAAGATGCCTTCCCCCGATCGTCTGACCCTGTCACCCTGGACACTTATGGCAGACCGTGTCCTGCAGTCCCAGGAGTCCCCATCATGTGCTCTGTGACATTGGAACGATGACTCGCCTGTTCACCTCTGGCGTCATGTGTCTGCTCCTTTCCTGTGCGGCCTCGGTGACATAGGAACGAAGGTCAGGGTATGGCAGGCCCCTCCCGAGGCCTCCCCAGAGCCCGCCTGGGTGCTGATGCCTCAGCCAGGTGCGCAGAGGCCACCCTGGCCGGCGGCACTGCGGGTCCCTTCCCCTCCCGGGGGGCAGGGGGGGCGCCCTCCACACCATGATGGGGGTCCGGGTAGACGGGAGCGAGGGCTGGACAGAGCCCCTGGACAGTGCAGCTGAGTCCTGATTGGTCAGTGCAGTTGTGTCCTGATTAGCCAGTGCGGCTGAGTTCTGATTGGTCAGTGCAGCTGAGTCCTGATAGGTCAGTGCAGTTGTGCCCTGACTGGTCAGTGCGGCTGAATTCTGATTGGTCAGTGCTGCCGTGTCCTGAGTGGTCAGTGCGGCTGAGTTCTGATTGTTCAGTGCAGCTGAGTCCTCATTGGTCAAGAGAGCCGAGTTCTGATTGGTCAGTGCAGCCGAGTCCTGATTGGTGACTACAGCTGCGTCCTGATTGCTCAGAGCAGTTTGTCCTGATTGGTCAGTGCATCTGAATGCTGATTGGTCAGTGCAGCTGAGTGCTGATTGGTCCGTGCAGTTGTGTCTGGATTGGTCAGTGCGGCTGAGTCCTGATTGGTCAATACAGCTGAGTTCCTATTGGTCAGTGCAGCTGAGTCCTGATTGGTCAATGTGGCTGAATTCTGATTGGTCAGTGCAGCTGAGTCCTGATTGGTCAGTGCAGTTGTGTCCTGATTGGTCAGTGGGGCTGAGTTCTGATTGGTCAGTGCAGGTGAGTCCTGATTGGTCAGTAAGGCTGAGTTCTGATTGGTCAGTACAGCTGAGTCCTGATTGGTCTATACAGCTGAGTTCTGATTGGTCAGTGCAGCTGAGTTCTGATTGGTCAGTGCAGTTGTGTCCTGATTGGTCTGTGTGACTGAATTCTGATTGGTCAGTGCAGCTGAGTCCTGATTGGTCAGTGCAATTGTGTGCTGATTGGTCAGTGAGGCTGAGTTCTGATTGGTCAGTGCAGGCGAGTCCTGATTGGTCAGTAAGGCTGAGCTCTGATTGGTCAGTGCTGTTGCGTCCTGATTGGTCAATACGGTTGAGTCTGTTTTGTCAGTGCGGCTGAGTTCTGATTGGTCAGTGCAGCTGAGTCCTGATTGGTCGATACAGCTGAGTCCTGATTGGTCAGTGCAGCTGAGTCCTGATTGGTCCATGGGGTTGTTTCCTGATTGGTCAGTGCGGCTGAGTTCTGATTGGTCAGTGCAGCTGGGGAAACATAGTGTCCCAGCCAGGCAGGGACCTGACCAGAGCCACAGCCGTGTCCTGCCATCCTGTCCCTTCTCTCCCGGGGCAGGGCCGGCCCCAAGGCTCAGACCGCGGGTCCGAGATGTGGGTGACCCTGAGGTCTGCTGAGGGACTTGGGAAGCCTCGCTCTGCAGAGGGAAACCTTCATCCTTTGTCGAGAGAAGAGAAGATTCTACCTGTTGGGCTGGCCTGAACCGCACAGGTGTGTGTGCTGAGTCACAGCGGGGAGGGGGCTGCTGCTGCCGTTGCGGGGTTGGCTCAGATGGAGACGCCGTGCCAGCCCGACGGGGCCCACCCTGCTTACGGGGCACTGGGGGAGACACCGGGTTGCATCCCTCACCGGGCGTGCACTGGGCAGACAGGCTGGAGACGGTCCCCAGGAAGGAGCCTACGTCCCCGCCCTCTCACCAGCCAGTGCAGTGTGGCAGCAGCTGCC
Organism: Lemur catta; assembly: GCF_020740605.2. Lineage (NCBI taxonomy): Eukaryota > Metazoa > Chordata > Mammalia > Primates > Lemuridae > Lemur > Lemur catta. The sequence continues at coordinate 56,641,736 of NC_059143.1, read as the reverse complement.
CTCATCCTGGGGTAGGTGTGGGAATCTGCCCTGAGCCACGGACCTAGCGGGGTGGGGGCTGGGCAGACAGCAGCGCACCCGTCTGCACCCGGCCAGGCGCTGGGGTGGGGCCTGGCGCGCGCTGGGCCTGGGAGGAGCGGCTGGTGCCCGGCAGGGGCCACCACACCCACCTCCTCCGCCTTCCACGGCCCGCCAGGCCACAGGGCCACCCGAAGCCTTAAACGCGGAGGAGGGAAAGGCCCCGCCTCCCACTTTCCGGCGCTGCCTGGGCTTTCCCAGGTGGGCCCGGCGCCCCCAGCTGCACGGCCGGCTCTGGGACCCTCTGCCCACGGCCCGGGGCGGGGCAGCCTTGGCAGGAGCTCCCGAGAGCCCGCACCCCTTCCAGGGGGCCGTGGGGCCCAGCGCACCCCCAGCCCTGGCAGGGAAATGCCGCGGGGCTGAAGGCTCCGCTCCCGGTGACCCCTCAGGCCTTCTCCCCATGTTTCGCCGGAGGCCCGCCTCCCGCCCCATCCTCCACCTGCCCGTCCACCCCCCACCCCTCCCATCCCCCACCTGCGCCGCCACAGGCCAGACCCCCGCCTCCCCGGCGCCCCCTTCCCCGCCCCTCTCCGTCCTCTCCCCCTCCCGGTCCTCCCGCCCCGCCCCGCCCCGCCCTCGCCCGCTGTCCGGCTGCGCCCCCGTGTGGCCGCGGGGGGACGAGCGGAGCCGCGACGCGGGGCTCGGGGGTGGGCGCGGACCGGAGGGGCGGGGCCGGGGCGGATAGCGGAGAGGAGTGGGGTCGGGGCCGGGGCACCCCGCGGTCCCGGGCGGGCCAAGCCTGACACTCCCCGCGAGCAGCATCGTGACGGTCGTTGTAATGAGTCGCTGAACGTGGCTGGCGGAAACAGATCGTGCAGCGCGTGCTCGTGGTCCGCGGGGACAGCGCTAACACGCACTAGCTGTTCTGGTCGTCCTCGTGGGGAAACTGAGACACACAAACCAGTGAAGAGGCCAAAGCGGGCCTGGGACTCAAACCCTGGACAGCACAAACCAGAGCTGGGCCTGAGCCCTCACCCAGCCCTCGCCAGACCCTCGTCTGGCCCGAATGTCAGCTTAGACCCACCTAAATGTGACACAGCAGTAACTACTCTTGACGACTGAGCTGACAGACGCTTTGAATGTCAAAGTCTCAGAGAAGAGTAAAGGCAGACACGATTTTAAATGCAATTACTGTTAGTTTAGCCAACGTCGAGGGGACTCAAAGTGGTGAGCAAGTTCCTGATTTTCGGTAAATCTCCTAGTGACGGGGGCTCGGCCTGCTCAGGGTCAGCCAAGTCCACCCAGAGCTTGAGACTGAGCCCGGGCTTTGGGTGCCTTGGACGGGTCTGGCGAGAGCTTCGATCACAGCTTCTGTCGCTGCTGGGGACAAGAGCCAGTGCAGCCCTAAATGCCCACGTGTGTGCCCGTTGCAGGGCTGGAGTCAGGGCCAGGTTGGTACCCCTGTACCCTGGGGATGGGATCCGTGCTGGCCCTGCGGTCCTTCAGGTGGGGAGGCAGGCACTGGCCTGGGACAGTGCCCTCCCCTCCCGGGAACATGCAGCCCTCCCTGGTTGGCCGAGGCTGCTCCATCTGCAGCGTTCGGTGAGGCGACAGAGGCCAAATAAGTCCTTGCGGGGAGCGGCGTGGGCAGAGCTTTGGCCTGATCCCTGCCACAGGCTGGCTGGAGGTCCCTTGCCTAAGAGAACTGAGGGTCACACCCCCTGGGCCAGAGGCCTGGCTGCAGAGGAGGTGCAGGGATTTCCTTCCCCGGGCTGCTTGGGGCCCGGAGACTTTGCACCTCTGTGCAGGAGACCAACAGGGGCTGGGACTCGGGCGCTCCCAGCCTGCTTCCCTGGTCTTGGAGCAGTGTCTCCATCTGGTATGGCAACTGTCCCAGTTTGCCCGGGCCCTTTGGTGCTAAACTGGGGGCTTTCCCCTTTCCCCCCAAGTTCTGCAACACGCTTAGAAGCAGCTACTTACTCGCCTCCCACACTTGACTACAGATGTACCTGTAGGTGACAACTTCAGTATTTTGCCACTATTTGCCAGTGCTGTGGGCAAGGAGCACCCAGGACCTCGGGAAGCAGGGTGTGAATGCCCTGCAGGTCGGAGCAGAGAACCTATTCCAGACACCCAGAGATGATTCAGAGAGCCTGTGCCTGGGGTCCTGCCCCAGGACCGGCCCCGGGTCTGTCCAGGTGCAGTCAGGGAGCGCGGCGAGGGCTGTGGATGTGGGGTTGGCACAGGACTTCCGCCCACAGGGCGGGGCAACTGCAGCCTTTACAGAAGGCTGGGGTTGGTGGGGTCACCGTGTACTAACCAGGCCTGACCCTGCTTAGCGTCCGAGATGAGCCAAGACCGGGCGCAATCAGGGTGGTACCGCCGTAGACAAGGAAGAAAAGGTGGTGCAGAGCTGGGGAGAGTGAGGGCACCCTGGGGCCCACATCTGAGAACAAAAGGACGTCACCGCTCTTCTGCCCGAGGTGGCCTTGGTGGGGGCAAGCGGAAAATGACTTTTTCACGCCCAGTTCTAACCCAAGCTGGTTTCCAGACCCAGAGCCCACCCAGGGAAGGGGGACCAGGGTCCCGCAGCAGTTTCTGCAAGGAGAGCGCGGGGTGACTGGCAGACCCGGCCCCTGGATCACCTGCGGACCCCCGTGGGCCCTGGGCGAGTCTCTCTGCAGGAGAGCGGTGGGAGGGGTGCAGCTCTGCTGTGGGGGCTCCTCTCGCGGGTAGTTTTTAAAATAGCAAATGGGCCATGAGCACGGGCACCCACGCCGCCTCCCCACGCCTGAAGGACCTGCCACCCCTTCTGAAGGCCCTGGCAGCCTCCTGGTGGGGGTGACACAGTCTTAATAATGTATCGGGGTGTTGACAGCCTGCTCTCTGGTCCCCCAAGTAAAAGGAGTTTGGAAATAAGATGCCTTCCCCCGATCGTCTGACCCTGTCACCCTGGACACTTATGGCAGACCGTGTCCTGCAGTCCCAGGAGTCCCCATCATGTGCTCTGTGACATTGGAAGGATGACTCGCCTGTTCACCTCTGGCGTCATGTGTCTGCTCCTTTCCTGTGCGGCCTCGGTGACATAGGAACGAAGGTCAGGGTATGGCAGGCCCCTCCCGAGGCCTCCCCAGAGCCCGCCTGGGTGCTGATGCCTCAGCCAGGTGCGCAGAGGCCACCCTGGCCGGCGGCACTGCGGGTCCCTTCCCCTCCCGGGGGGCAGGGGGAGCGCCCTCCACACCATGATGGGGGTCCGGGCAGACGGGAGCGAGGGCTGGACAGAGCCCCTGGACAGTGCAGCTGAGTCCTGATTGGTCAGTGCAGTTGTGTCCTGATTAGCCAGTGCGGCTGAGTTCTGATTGGTCAGTGCAGCTGAGTCCTGATAGGTCAGTGCAGTTGTGCCCTGACTGGTCAGTGCGGCTGAATTCTGATTGGTCAGTGCTGCCGTGTCCTGAGTGGTCAGTGCGGCTGAGTTCTGATTGTTCAGTGCAGCTGAGTCCTCATTGGTCAAGAGAGCCGAGTTCTGATTGGTCAGTGCAGCCGAGTCCTGATTGGTGACTACAGCTGCGTCCTGATTGCTCAGAGCAGTTTGTCCTGATTGGTCAGTGCATCTGAATGCTAATTGGTCCGTGCAGCTGAGTGCTGATTGGTCCGTCCAGTTGTGTCTGGATTGGTCAGTGCGGCTGAGTCCTGATTGGTCAATACAGCTGAGTTCCTATTGGTCAGTGCAGCTGAGTCCTGATTGGTCAATGTGGCTGAATTCTGATTGGTCAGTGCAGCTGAGTCCTGATTGGTCAGTGCAGTTGTGTCCTGATTGGTCAGTGGGGCTGAGTTCTGATTGGTCACTGCAGGTGAGTCCTGATTGGTCAGTAAGGCTGAGTTCTGATTGGTCAGTACAGCTGAGTCCTGATTGGTCTATACAGCTGAGTTCTGATTGGTCAGTGCAGTTGTGTCCTGATTGGTCTGTGTGACTGAATTCTGATTGGTCAGTGCAGCTGAGTCCTGATTGGTCAGTGCAATTGTGTGCTGATTGGTCAGTGAGGCTGAGTTCTGATTGGTCAGTGCAGGCGAGTCCTGATTGGTCAGTAAGGCTGAGCTCTGATTGGTCAGTGCTGTTGCGTCCTGATTGGTCAATACGGTTGAGTCTGTTTTGTCAGTGCGGCTGAGTTCTGATTGGTCAGTGCAGCTGAGTCCTGATTGGTCGATACAGCTGAGTCCTGATTGGTCAGTGCAGCTGAGTCCTGATTGGTCCATGGGGTTGTTTCCTGATTGGTCAGTGCGGCTGAGTTCTGATTGGTCAGTGCAGCTGGGGAAACATAGTGTCCCAGCCAGGCAGGGACCTGACCAGAGCCACAGCCGTGTCCTGCCATCCTGTCCCTTCTCTCCCGGGGCAGGGCCGGCCCCAAGGCTCAGACCGCGGGTCCGAGATGTGGGTGACCCTGAGGTCTGCTGAGGGACTTGGGAAGCCTCGCTCTGCAGAGGGAAACCTTCATCCTTTGTCGAGAGAAGAGAAGATTCTACCTGTTGGGCTGGCCTGAACCGCACAGGTGTGTGTGCTGAGTCACAGCGGGGAGGGGGCTGCTGCTGCCGTTGCGGGGTTGGCTCAGATGGAGACGCCGTGCCAGCCCGACGGGGCCCACCCTGCTTACGGGGCACTGGGGGAGACACCGGGTTGCATCCCTCACCGGGCGTGCACTGGGCAGACAGGCTGGAGACGGTCCCCAGGAAGGAGCCTACGTCCCCGCCCTCTCACCAGCCAGTGCAGTGTGGCAGCAGCTGCCCTCATCCTGGGGTAGGTGTGGGAATCTGCCCTGAGCCACGGACCTAGCGGGGTGGGGGCTGGGCAGACAGCAGCGCACCCGTCTGCACCCGGCCAGGCGCTGGGGTGGGGCCTGGCGCGCGCTGGGCCTGGGAGGAGCGGCTGGTGCCCGGCAGGGGCCACCACACCCACCTCCTCCGCCTTCCACGGCCCGCCAGGCCACAGGGCCACCCGAAGCCTTAAACGCGGAGGAGGGAAAGGCCCCGCCTCCCACTTTCCGGCGCTGCCTGGGCTTTCCCAGGTGGGCCCGGCGCCCCCAGCTGCACGGCCGGCTCTGGGACCCTCTGCCCGCGGCCCGGGGCGGGGCAGCCTTGGCAGGAGCTCCCGAGAGCCCGCACCCCTTCCAGGGGGCCGTGGGGCCCAGCGCACCCCCAGCCCTGGCAGGGAAATGCCGCGGGGCTGAAGGCTCCGCTCCCGGTGACCCCTCAGGCCTTCTCCCCATGTTTCGCCGGAGGCCCGCCTCCCGCCCCATCCTCCACCTGCCCGTCCACCCCCCACCCCTCCCATCCCCCACCTGCGCCGCCACAGGCCAGACCCCCGCCTCCCCGGCGCCCCCTTCCCCGCCCCTCTCCGTCCTCTCCCCCTCCCGGTCCTCCCGCCCCGCCCCGCCCCGCCCTCGCCCGCTGTCCGGCTGCGCCCCCGTGTGGCCGCGGGGGGACGAGCGGAGCCGCGACGCGGGGCTCGGGGGTGGGCGCGGACCGGAGGGGCGGGGCCGGGGCGGATAGCGGAGAGGAGTGGGGTCGGGGCCGGGGCACCCCGCGGTCCCGGGCGGGCCAAGCCTGACACTCCCCGCGAGCAGCATCGTGACGGTCGTTGTAATGAGTCGCTGAACGTGGCTGGCGGAAACAGGTCGTGCAGCGCGTGCTCGTGGTCCGCGGGGACAGCGCTAACACGCACTAGCTGTTCTGGTCGTCCTCGTGGGGAAACTGAGACACACAAACCAGTGAAGAGGCCAAAGCGGGCCTGGGACTCAAACCCTGGACAGCACAAACCAGAGCTGGGCCTGAGCCCTCACCCAGCCCTCGCCAGACCCTCGTCTGGCCCGAATGTCAGCTTAGACCCACCTAAATGTGACACAGCAGTAACTACTCTTGACGACTGAGCTGACAGACGCTTTGAATGTCAAAGTCTCAGAGAAGAGTAAAGGCAGACACGATTTTAAATGCAATTACTGTTAGTTTAGCCAACGTCGAGGGGACTCAAAGTGGTGAGCAAGTTCCTGATTTTCGGTAAATCTCCTAGTGACGGGGGCTCGGCCTGCTCAGGGTCAGCCAAGTCCACCCAGAGCTTGAGACTGAGCCCGGGCTTTGGGTGCCTTGGACGGGTCTGGCGAGAGCTTCGATCACAGCTTCTGTCGCTGCTGGGGACAAGAGCCAGTGCAGCCCTAAATGCCCACGTGTGTGCCCGTTGCAGGGCTGGAGTCAGGGCCAGGTTGGTACCCCTGTACCCTGGGGATGGGATCCGTGCTGGCCCTGCGGTCCTTCAGGTGGGGAGGCAGGCACTGGCCTGGGACAGTGCCCTCCCCTCCCGGGAACATGCAGCCCTCCCTGGTTGGCCGAGGCTGCTCCATCTGCAGCGTTCGGTGAGGCGACAGAGGCCAAATAAGTCCTTGCGGGGAGCGGCGTGGGCAGAGCTTTGGCCTGATCCCTGCCACAGGCTGGCTGGAGGTCCCTTGGCTAAGAGAACTGAGGGTCACACCCCCTGGGCCAGAGGCCTGGCTGCAGAGGAGGTGCAGGGATTTCCTTCCCCGGGCTGCTTGGGGCCCGGAGACTTTGCACCTCTGTGCAGGAGACCAACAGGGGCTGGGACTCGGGCGCTCCCAGCCTGCTTCCCTGGTCTTGGAGCAGTGTCTCCATCTGGTATGGCAACTGTCCCAGTTTGCCCGGGCCCTTTGGTGCTAAACTGGGGGCTTTCCCCTTTCCCCCCAAGTTCTGCAACACGCTTAGAAGCAGCTACTTACTCGCCTCCCACACTTGACTACAGATGTACCTGTAGGTGACAACTTCAGTATTTTGCCACTATTTGCCAGTGCTGTGGGCAAGGAGCACCCAGGACCTCGGGAAGCAGGGTGTGAATGCCCTGCAGGTCGGAGCAGAGAACCTATTCCAGACACCCAGAGATGATTCAGAGAGCCTGTGCCTGGGGTCCTGCCCCAGGACCGGCCCCGGGTCTGTCCAGGTGCAGTCAGGGAGCGCGGCGAGGGCTGTGGATGTGGGGTTGGCACAGGACTTCCGCCCACAGGGCGGGGCAACTGCAGCCTTTACAGAAGGCTGGGGTTGGTGGGGTCACCGTGTACTAACCAGGCCTGACCCTGCTTAGCGTCCGAGATGAGCCAAGACCGGGCGCAATCAGGGTGGTACCGCCGTAGACAAGGAAGAAAAGGTGGTGCAGAGCTGGGGAGAGTGAGGGCACCCTGGGGCCCACATCTGAGAACAAAAGGACGTCACCGCTCTTCTGCCCGAGGTGGCCTTGGTGGGGGCAAGCGGAAAATGACTTTTTCACGCCCAGTTCTAACCCAAGCTGGTTTCCAGACCCAGAGCCCACCCAGGGAAGGGGGACCAGGGTCCCGCAGCAGTTTCTGCAAGGAGAGCGCGGGGTGACTGGCAGACCCGGCCCCTGGATCACCTGCGGACCCCCGTGGGCCCTGGGCGAGTCTCTCTGCAGGAGAGCGGTGGGAGGGGTGCAGCTCTGCTGTGGGGGCTCCTCTCGCGGGTAGTTTTTAAAATAGCAAATGGGCCATGAGCACGGGCACCCACGCCGCCTCCCCACGCCTGAAGGACCTGCCACCCCTTCTGAAGGCCCTGGCAGCCTCCTGGTGGGGGTGACACAGTCTTAATAATGTATCGGGGTGTTGACAGCCTGCTCTCTGGTCCCCCAAGTAAAAGGAGTTTGGAAATAAGATGCCTTCCCCCGATCGTCTGACCCTGTCACCCTGGACACTTATGGCAGACCGTGTCCTGCAGTCCCAGGAGTCCCCATCATGTGCTCTGTGACATTGGAAGGATGACTCGCCTGTTCACCTCTGGCGTCATGTGTCTGCTCCTTTCCTGTGCGGCCTCGGTGACATAGGAACGAAGGTCAGGGTATGGCAGGCCCCTCCCGAGGCCTCCCCAGAGCCCGCCTGGGTGCTGATGCCTCAGCCAGGTGCGCAGAGGCCACCCTGGCCGGCGGCACTGCGGGTCCCTTCCCCTCCCGGGGGGCAGGGGGGGCGCCCTCCACACCATGATGGGGGTCCGGGCAGACGGGAGCGAGGGCTGGACAGAGCCCCTGGACAGTGCAGCTGAGTCCTGATTGGTCAGTGCAGTTGTGTCCTGATTAGCCAGTGCGGCTGAGTTCTGATTGGTCAGTGCAGCTGAGTCCTGATAGGTCAGTGCAGTTGTGCCCTGACTGGTCAGTGCGGCTGAGTTCTGATTGTTCAGTGCAGCTGAGTCCTCATTGGTCAAGAGAGCCGAGTTCTGATTGGTCAGTGCAGCCGAGTCCTGATTGGTGACTACAGCTGCATCCTGATTGCTCAGAGAAGTTTGTCCTGATTGGTCAGTGCATCTGAATGCTGATTGGTCAGTGCAGCTGAGTGCTGATTGGTCCGTGCAGTTGTGTCTGGATTGGTCAGTGCGGCTGAGTCCTGATTGGTCAATACAGCTGAGTTCCTATTGGTCAGTGCAGCTGAGTCCTGATTGGTCAATGTGGCTGAATTCTGATTGGTCAGTGCAGCTGAGTCCTGATTGGTCAGTGCAGTTGTGTCCTGATTGGTCAATGTGGCTGAATTCTGATTGGTCAGTGCAGCTGAGTCCTGATTGGTCAGTGCAGTTGTGTCCTGATTGGTCAGTGGGGCTGAGTTCTGATTGGTCAGTGCAGGTGAGTCCTGATTGGTCAGTAAGGCTGAGTTCTGATTGGTCAGTACAGCTGAGTCCTGATTGGTCTATACAGCTGAGTTCTGATTGGTCAGTGCAGTTGTGTCCTGATTGGTCTGTGTGACTGAATTCTGATTGGTCAGTGCAGCTGAGTCCTGATTGGTCAGTGCAATTGTGTGCTGATTGGTCAGTGAGGCTGAGTTCTGATTGGTCAGTGCAGGCGAGTCCTGATTGGTCAGTAAGGCTGAGCTCTGATTGGTCAGTGCTGTTGCGTCCTGATTGGTCAATACGGTTGAGTCTGTTTTGTCAGTGCGGCTGAGTTCTGATTGGTCAGTGCAGCTGAGTCCTGATTGGTCGATACAGCTGAGTCCTGATTGGTCAGTGCAGCTGAGTCCTGATTGGTCCATGGGGTTGTTTCCTGATTGGTCAGTGCGGCTGAGTTCTGATTGGTCAGTGCAGCTGGGGAAACATAGTGTCCCAGCCAGGCAGGGACCTGACCAGAGCCACAGCCGTGTCCTGCCATCCTGTCCCTTCTCTCCCGGGGCAGGGCCGGCCCCAAGGCTCAGACCGCGGGTCCGAGATGTGGGTGACCCTGAGGTCTGCTGAGGGACTTGGGAAGCCTCGCTCTGCAGAGGGAAACCTTCATCCTTTGTCGAGAGAAGAGAAGATTCTACCTGTTGGGCTGGCCTGAACCGCACAGGTGTGTGTGCTGAGTCACAGCGGGGAGGGGCCTGCTCCTGCCGTTGCGGGGTTGGCTCAGATGGAGACGCCGTGCCAGCCCGACGGGGCCCACCCTGCTTACGGGGCACTGGGGGAGACACCGGGTTGCATCCCTCACCGGGCGTGCACTGGGCAGACAGGCTGGAGACGGTCCCCAGGAAGGAGCCTACGTCCCCGCCCTCTCACCAGCCAGTGCAGTGTGGCAGCAGCTGCCCTCATCCTGGGGTAGGTGTGGGAATCTGCCCTGAGCCACGGACCTAGCGGGGTGGGGGCTGGGCAGACAGCAGCGCACCCGTCTGCACCCGGCCAGGCGCTGGGGTGGGGCCTGGCGCGCGCTGGGCCTGGGAGGAGCGGCTGGTGCCCGGCAGGGGCCACCACACCCACCTCCTCCGCCTTCCACGGCCCGCCAGGCCACAGGGCCACCCGAAGCCTTAAACGCGGAGGAGGGAAAGGCCCCGCCTCCCACTTTCCGGCGCTGCCTGGGCTTTCCCAGGTGGGCCCGGCGCCCCCAGCTGCACGGCCGGCTCTGGGACCCTCTGCCCGCGGCCCGGGGCGGGGCAGCCTTGGCAGGAGCTCCCGAGAGCCCGCACCCCTTCCAGGGGGCCGTGGGGCCCAGCGCACCCCCAGCCCTGGCAGGGAAATGCCGCGGGGCTGAAGGCTCCGCTCCCGGTGACCCCTCAGGCCTTCTCCCCATGTTTCGCCGGAGGCCCGCCTCCCGCCCCATCCTCCACCTGCCCGTCCACCCCCCACCCCTCCCATCCCCCACCTGCGCCGCCACAGGCCAGACCCCCGCCTCCCCGGCGCCCCCTTCCCCGCCCCTCTCCGTCCTCTCCCCCTCCCGGTCCTCCCGCCCCGCCCCGCCCCGCCCTCGCCCGCTGTCCGGCTGCGCCCCCGTGTGGCCGCGGGGGGACGAGCGGAGCCGCGACGCGGGGCTCGGGGGTGGGCGCGGACCGGAGGGGCGGGGCCGGGGCGGATAGCGGAGAGGAGTGGGGTCGGGGCCGGGGCACCCCGCGGTCCCGGGCGGGCCAAGCCTGACACTCCCCGCGAGCAGCATCGTGACGGTCGTTGTAATGAGTCGCTGAACGTGGCTGGCGGAAACAGATCGTGCAGCGCGTGCTCGTGGTCCGCGGGGACAGCGCTAACACGCACTAGCTGTTCTGGTCGTCCTCGTGGGGAAACTGAGACACACAAACCAGTGAAGAGGCCAAAGCGGGCCTGGGACTCAAACCCTGGACAGCACAAACCAGAGCTGGGCCTGAGCCCTCACCCAGCCCTCGCCAGACCCTCGTCTGGCCCGAATGTCAGCTTAGACCCACCTAAATGTGACACAGCAGTAACTACTCTTGACGACTGAGCTGACAGACGCTTTGAATGTCAAAGTCTCAGAGAAGAGTAAAGGCAGACACGATTTTAAATGCAATTACTGTTAGTTTAGCCAACGTCGAGGGGACTCAAAGTGGTGAGCAAGTTCCTGATTTTCGGTAAATCTCCTAGTGACGGGGGCTCGGCCTGCTCAGGGTCAGCCAAGTCCACCCAGAGCTTGAGACTGAGCCCGGGCTTTGGGTGCCTTGGACGGGTCTGGCGAGAGCTTCGATCACAGCTTCTGTCGCTGCTGGGGACAAGAGCCAGTGCAGCCCTAAATGCCCACGTGTGTGCCCGTTGCAGGGCTGGAGTCAGGGCCAGGTTGGTACCCCTGTACCCTGGGGATGGGATCCGTGCTGGCCCTGCGGTCCTTCAGGTGGGGAGGCAGGCACTGGCCTGGGACAGTGCCCTCCCCTCCCGGGAACATGCAGCCCTCCCTGGTTGGCCGAGGCTGCTCCATCTGCAGCGTTCGGTGAGGCGACAGAGGCCAAATAAGTCCTTGCGGGGAGCGGCGTGGGCAGAGCTTTGGCCTGATCCCTGCCACAGGCTGGCTGGAGGTCCCTTGCCTAAGAGAACTGAGGGTCACACCCCCTGGGCCAGAGGCCTGGCTGCAGAGGAGGTGCAGGGATTTCCTTCCCCGGGCTGCTTGGGGCCCGGAGACTTTGCACCTCTGTGCAGGAGACCAACAGGGGCTGGGACTCGGGCGCTCCCAGCCTGCTTCCCTGGTCTTGGAGCAGTGTCTCCATCTGGTATGGCAACTGTCCCAGTTTGCCCGGGCCCTTTGGTGCTAAACTGGGGGCTTTCCCCTTTCCCCCCAAGTTCTGCAACACGCTTAGAAGCAGCTACTTACTCGCCTCCCACACTTGACTACAGATGTACCTGTAGGTGACAACTTCAGTATTTTGCCACTATTTGCCAGTGCTGTGGGCAAGGAGCACCCAGGACCTCGGGAAGCAGGGTGTGAATGCCCTGCAGGTCGGAGCAGAGAACCTATTCCAGACACCCAGAGATGATTCAGAGAGCCTGTGCCTGGGGTCCTGCCCCAGGACCGGCCCCGGGTCTGTCCAGGTGCAGTCAGGGAGCGCGGCGAGGGCTGTGGATGTGGGGTTGGCACAGGACTTCCGCCCACAGGGCGGGGCAACTGCAGCCTTTACAGAAGGCTGGGGTTGGTGGGGTCACCGTGTACTAACCAGGCCTGACCCTGCTTAGCGTCCGAGATGAGCCAAGACCGGGCGCAATCAGGGTGGTACCGCCGTAGACAAGGAAGAAAAGGTGGTGCAGAGCTGGGGAGAGTGAGGGCACCCTGGGGCCCACATCTGAGAACAAAAGGACGTCACCGCTCTTCTGCCCGAGGTGGTCTTGGTGGGGGCAAGCGGAAAATGACTTTTTCACGCCCAGTTCTAACCCAAGCTGGTTTCCAGACCCAGAGCCCACCCAGGGAAGGGGGACCAGGGTCCCGCAGCAGTTTCTGCAAGGAGAGCGCGGGGTGACTGGCAGACCCGGCCCCTGGATCACCTGCGGACCCCCGTGGGCCCTGGGCGAGTCTCTCTGCAGGAGAGCGGTGGGAGGGGTGCAGCTCTGCTGTGGGGGCTCCTCTCGCGGGTAGTTTTTAAAATAGCAAATGGGCCATGAGCACGGGCACCCACGCCGCCTCCCCACGCCTGAAGGACCTGCCACCCCTTCTGAAGGCCCTGGCAGCCTCCTGGTGGGGGTGACACAGTCTTAATAATGTATCGGGGTGTTGACAGCCTGCTCTCTGGTCCCCCAAGTAAAAGGAGTTTGGAAATAAGATGCCTTCCCCCGATCGTCTGACCCTGTCACCCTGGACACTTATGGCAGACCGTGTCCTGCAGTCCCAGGAGTCCCCATCATGTGCTCTGTGACATTGGAAGGATGACTCGCCTGTTCACCTCTGGCGTCATGTGTCTGCTCCTTTCCTGTGCGGCCTCGGTGACATAGGAACGAAGGTCAGGGTATGGCAGGCCCCTCCCGAGGCCTCCCCAGAGCCCGCCTGGGTGCTGATGCCTCAGCCAGGTGCGCAGAGGCCACCCTGGCCGGCGGCACTGCGGGTCCCTTCCCCTCCCGGGGGGCAGGGGGAGCGCCCTCCACACCATGATGGGGGTCCGGGCAGACGGGAGCGAGGGCTGGACAGAGCCCCTGGACAGTGCAGCTGAGTCCTGATTGGTCAGTGCAGTTGTGTCCTGATTAGCCAGTGCGGCTGAGTTCTGATTGGTCAGTGCAGCTGAGTCCTGATAGGTCAGTGCAGTTGTGCCCTGACTGGTCAGTGCGGCTGAATTCTGATTGGTCAGTGCTGCCGTGTCCTGAGTGGTCAGTGCGGCTGAGTTCTGATTGTTCAGTGCAGCTGAGTCCTCATTGGTCAAGAGAGCCGAGTTCTGATTGGTCAGTGCAGCCGAGTCCTGATTGGTGACTACAGCTGCGTCCTGATTGCTCAGAGCAGTTTGTCCTGATTGGTCAGTGCATCTGAATGCTGATTGGTCCGTGCAGCTGAGTGCTGATTGGTCCGTCCAGTTGTGTCTGGATTGGTCAGTGCGGCTGAGTCCTGATTGGTCAATACAGCTGAGTTCCTATTGGTCAGTGCAGCTGAGTCCTGATTGGTCAATGTGGCTGAATTCTGATTGGTCAGTGCAGCTGAGTCCTGATTGGTCAGTGCAGTTGTGTCCTGATTGGTCAGTGGGGCTGAGTTCTGATTGGTCACTGCAGGTGAGTCCTGATTGGTCAATAAGGCTGAGTTCTGATTGGTCAGTACAGCTGAGTCCTGATTGGTCTATACAGCTGAGTTCTGATTGGTCAGTGCAGCTCAGTTCTGATTGGTCAGTGCAGTTGTGTCCTGATTGGTCTGTGTGACTGAATTCTGATTGGTCAGTGCAGCTGAGTCCTGATTGGTCAGTGCAATTGTGTGCTGATTGGTCAGTGAGGCTGAGTTCTGATTGGTCAGTGCAGGCGAGTCCTGATTGGTCAGTAAGGCTGAGCTCTGATTGGTCAGTGCTGTTGCGTCCTGATTGGTCAATACGGTTGAGTCTGTTTTGTCAGTGCGGCTGAGTTCTGATTGGTCAGTGCAGCTGAGTCCTGATTGGTCGATACAGCTGAGTCCTGATTGGTCAGTGCAGCTGAGTCCTGATTGGTCCATGGGGTTGTTTCCTGATTGGTCAGTGCGGCTGAGTTCTGATTGGTCAGTGCAGCTGGGGAAACATAGTGTCCCAGCCAGGCAGGGACCTGACCAGAGCCACAGCCGTGTCCTGCCATCCTGTCCCTTCTCTCCCGGGGCAGGGCCGGCCCCAAGGCTCAGACCGCGGGTCCGAGATGTGGGTGACCCTGAGGTCTGCTGAGGGACTTGGGAAGCCTCGCTCTGCAGAGGGAAACCTTCATCCTTTGTCGAGAGAAGAGAAGATTCTACCTGTTGGGCTGGCCTGAACCGCACAGGTGTGTGTGCTGAGTCACAGCGGGGAGGGGGCTGCTGCTGCCGTTGCGGGGTTGGCTCAGATGGAGACGCCGTGCCAGCCCGACGGGGCCCACCCTGCTTACGGGGCACTGGGGGAGACACCGGGTTGCATCCCTCACCGGGCGTGCACTGGGCAGACAGGCTGGAGACGGTCCCCAGGAAGGAGCCTACGTCCCCGCCCTCTCACCAGCCAGTGCAGTGTGGCAGCAGCTGCCCTCATCCTGGGGTAGGTGTGGGAATCTGCCCTGAGCCACGGACCTAGCGGGGTGGGGGCTGGGCAGACAGCAGCGCACCCGTCTGCACCCGGCCAGGCGCTGGGGTGGGGCCTGGCGCGCGCTGGGCCTGGGAGGAGCGGCTGGTGCCCGGCAGGGGCCACCACACCCACCTCCTCCGCCTTCCACGGCCCGCCAGGCCACAGGGCCACCCGAAGCCTTAAACGCGGAGGAGGGAAAGGCCCCGCCTCCCACTTTCCGGCGCTGCCTGGGCTTTCCCAGGTGGGCCCGGCGCCCCCAGCTGCACGGCCGGCTCTGGGACCCTCTGCCCGCGGCCCGGGGCGGGGCAGCCTTGGCAGGAGCTCCCGAGAGCCCGCACCCCTTCCAGGGGGCCGTGGGGCCCAGCGCACCCCCAGCCCTGGCAGGGAAATGCCGCGGGGCTGAAGGCTCCGCTCCCGGTGACCCCTCAGGCCTTCTCCCCATGTTTCGCCGGAGGCCCGCCTCCCGCCCCATCCTCCACCTGCCCGTCCACCCCCCACCCCTCCCATCCCCCACCTGCGCCGCCACAGGCCAGACCCCCGCCTCCCCGGCGCCCCCTTCCCCGCCCCTCTCCGTCCTCTCCCCCTCCCGGTCCTCTCGCCCCGCCCCGCCCCGCCCTCGCCCGCTGTCCGGCTGCGCCCCCGTGTGGCCGCGGGGGGACGAGCGGAGCCGCGACGCGGGGCTCGGGGGTGGGCGCGGACCGGAGGGGCGGGGCCGGGGCGGATAGCGGAGAGGAGTGGGGTCGGGGCCGGGGCACCCCGCGGTCCCGGGCGGGCCAAGCCTGACACTCCCCGCGAGCAGCATCGTGACGGTCGTTGTAATGAGTCGCTGAACGTGGCTGGCGGAAACAGATCGTGCAGCGCGTGCTCGTGGTCCGCGGGGACAGCGCTAACACGCACTAGCTGTTCTGGTCGTCCTCGTGGGGAAACTGAGACACACAAACCAGTGAAGAGGCCAAAGCGGGCCTGGGACTCAAACCCTGGACAGCACAAACCAGAGCTGGGCCTGAGCCCTCACCCAGCCCTCGCCAGACCCTCGTCTGGCCCGAATGTCAGCTTAGACCCACCTAAATGTGACACAGCAGTAACTACTCTTGACGACTGAGCTGACAGACGCTTTGAATGTCAAAGTCTCAGAGAAGAGTAAAGGCAGACACGATTTTAAATGCAATTACTGTTAGTTTAGCCAACGTCGAGGGGACTCAAAGTGGTGAGCAAGTTCCTGATTTTCGGTAAATCTCCTAGTGACGGGGGCTCGGCCTGCTCAGGGTCAGCCAAGTCCACCCAGAGCTTGAGACTGAGCCCGGGCTTTGGGTGCCTTGGACGGGTCTGGCGAGAGCTTCGATCACAGCTTCTGTCGCTGCTGGGGACAAGAGCCAGTGCAGCCCTAAATGCCCACGTGTGTGCCCGTTGCAGGGCTGGAGTCAGGGCCAGGTTGGTACCCCTGTACCCTGGGGATGGGATCCGTGCTGGCCCTGCGGTCCTTCAGGTGGGGAGGCAGGCACTGGCCTGGGACAGTGCCCTCCCCTCCCGGGAACATGCAGCCCTCCCTGGTTGGCCGAGGCTGCTCCATCTGCAGCGTTCGGTGAGGCGACAGAGGCCAAATAAGTCCTTGCGGGGAGCGGCGTGGGCAGAGCTTTGGCCTGATCCCTGCCACAGGCTGGCTGGAGGTCCCTTGCCTAAGAGAACTGAGGGTCACACCCCCTGGGCCAGAGGCCTGGCTGCAGAGGAGGTGCAGGGATTTCCTTCCCCGGGCTGCTTGGGGCCCGGAGACTTTGCACCTCTGTGCAGGAGACCAACAGGGGCTGGGACTCGGGCGCTCCCAGCCTGCTTCCCTGGTCTTGGAGCAGTGTCTCCATCTGGTATGGCAACTGTCCCAGTTTGCCCGGGCCCTTTGGTGCTAAACTGGGGGCTTTCCCCTTTCCCCCCAAGTTCTGCAACACGCTTAGAAGCAGCTACTTACTCGCCTCCCACACTTGACTACAGATGTACCTGTAGGTGACAACTTCAGTATTTTGCCACTATTTGCCAGTGCTGTGGGCAAGGAGCACCCAGGACCTCGGGAAGCAGGGTGTGAATGCCCTGCAGGTCGGAGCAGAGAACCTATTCCAGACACCCAGAGATGATTCAGAGAGCCTGTGCCTGGGGTCCTGCCCCAGGACCGGCCCCGGGTCTGTCCAGGTGCAGTCAGGGAGCGCGGCGAGGGCTGTGGATGTGGGGTTGGCACAGGACTTCCGCCCACAGGGCGGGGCAACTGCAGCCTTTACAGAAGGCTGGGGTTGGTGGGGTCACCGTGTACTAACCAGGCCTGACCCTGCTTAGCGTCCGAGATGAGCCAAGACCGGGCGCAATCAGGGTGGTACCGCCGTAGACAAGGAAGAAAAGGTGGTGCAGAGCTGGGGAGAGTGAGGGCACCCTGGGGCCCACATCTGAGAACAAAAGGACGTCACCGCTCTTCTGCCCGAGGTGGCCTTGGTGGGGGCAAGCGGAAAATGACTTTTTCACGCCCAGTTCTAACCCAAGCTGGTTTCCAGACCCAGAGCCCACCCAGGGAAGGGGGACCAGGGTCCCGCAGCAGTTTCTGCAAGGAGAGCGCGGGGTGACTGGCAGACCCGGCCCCTGGATCACCTGCGGACCCCCGTGGGCCCTGGGCGAGTCTCTCTGCAGGAGAGCGGTGGGAGGGGTGCAGCTCTGCTGTGGGGGCTCCTCTCGCGGGTAGTTTTTAAAATAGCAAATGGGCCATGAGCACGGGCACCCACGCCGCCTCCCCACGCCTGAAGGACCTGCCACCCCTTCTGAAGGCCCTGGCAGCCTCCTGGTGGGGGTGACACAGTCTTAATAATGTATCGGGGTGTTGACACCCTGCTCTCTGGTCCCCCAAGTAAAAGGAGTTTGGAAATAAGATGCCTTCCCCCGATCGTCTGACCCTGTCACCCTGGACACTTATGGCAGACCGTGTCCTGCAGTCCCAGGAGTCCCCATCATGTGCTCTGTGACATTGGAAGGATGACTCGCCTGTTCACCTCTGGCGTCATGTGTCTGCTCCTTTCCTGTGCGGCCTCGGTGACATAGGAACGAAGGTCAGGGTATGGCAGGACCCTCCCGAGGCCTCCCCAGAGCCCGCCTGGGTGCTGATGCCTCAGCCAGGTGCGCAGAGGCCACCCTGGCCGGCGGCACTGCGGGTCCCTTCCCCTCCCGGGGGGCAGGGGGGGCGCCCTCCACACCATGATGGGGGTCCGGGTAGACGGGAGCGAGGGCTGGACAGAGCCCCTGGACAGTGCAGCTGAGTCCTGATTGGTCAGTGCAGTTGTGTCCTGATTAGCCAGTGCGGCTGAGTTCTGATTGGTCAGTGCAGCTGAGTCCTGATAGGTCAGTGCAGTTGTGCCCTGACTGGTCAGTGCGGCTGAATTCTGATTGGTCAGTGCTGCCGTGTCCTGAGTGGTCAGTGCGGCTGAGTTCTGATTGTTCAGTGCAGCTGAGTCCTCATTGGTCAAGAGAGCCGAGTTCTGATTGGTCAGTGCAGCCGAGTCCTGATTGGTGACTACAGCTGCGTCCTGATTGCTCAGAGCAGTTTGTCCTGATTGGTCAGTGCATCTGAATGCTGATTGGTCAGTGCAGCTGAGTGCTGATTGGTCCGTGCAGTTGTGTCTGGATTGGTCAGTGCGGCTGAGTCCTGATTGGTCAATACAGCTGAGTTCCTATTGGTCAGTGCAGCTGAGTCCTGATTGGTCAATGTGGCTGAATTCTGATTGGTCAGTGCAGCTGAGTCCTGATTGGTCAGTGCAGTTGTGTCCTGATTGGTCAGTGGGGCTGAGTTCTGATTGGTCAGTGCAGGTGAGTCCTGATTGGTCAGTAAGGCTGAGTTCTGATTGGTCAGTACAGCTGAGTCCTGATTGGTCTATACAGCTGAGTTCTGATTGGTCAGTGCAGCTCAGTTCTGATTGGTCAGTGCAGTTGTGTCCTGATTGGTCTGTGTGACTGAATTCTGATTGGTCAGTGCAGCTGAGTCCTGATTGGTCAGTGCAATTGTGTGCTGATTGGTCAGTGAGGCTGAGTTCTGATTGGTCAGTGCAGGTGAGTCCTGATTGGTCAGTAAGGCTGAGCTCTGATTGGTCAGTGCTGTTGCGTCCTGATTGGTCAATACGCTTGAGTCTGATTGGTCAGTGCGGCTGAGTTCTGATTGGTCAGTGCAGCTGAGTCCTGATTGGTCGATACAGCTGAGTCCTGATTGGTCAGTGCAGCTGAGTCCTGATTGGTCCATGGGGTTGTTTCCTGATTGGTCAGTGCGGCTGAGTTCTGATTGGTCAGTGCAGCTGGGGAAACATAGTGTCCCAGCCAGGCAGGGACCTGACCAGAGCCACAGCCGTGTCCTGCCATCCCTTCCCTTCTCTCCCGGGGCAGGGCCGGCCCCAAGGCTCAGACCGCGGGTCCGAGATGTGGGTGACCCTGAGGTCTGCTGAGGGACTTGGGAAGCCTCGCTCTGCAGAGGGAAACCTTCATCCTTTGTCGAGAGAAGAGAAGATTCTACCTGTTGGGCTGGCCTGAACCGCACAGGTGTGTGTGCTGAGTCACAGCGGGGAGGGGGCTGCTGCTGCCGTTGCGGGGTTGGCTCAGATGGAGACGCCGTGCCAGCCCGACGGGGCCCACCCTGCTTACGGGGCACTGGGGGAGACACCGGGTTGCATCCCTCACCGGGCGTGCACTGGGCAGACAGG
Source organism: Lemur catta (assembly GCF_020740605.2). Taxonomy (NCBI): domain Eukaryota; kingdom Metazoa; phylum Chordata; class Mammalia; order Primates; family Lemuridae; genus Lemur; species Lemur catta. The sequence goes on along the minus strand of NC_059143.1, from coordinate 56,622,541 downwards.
CTGGAGACGGTCCCCAGGAAGGAGCCTACGTCCCCGCCCTCTCACCAGCCAGTGCAGTGTGGCAGCAGCTGCCCTCATCCTGGGGTAGGTGTGGGAATCTGCCCTGAGCCACGGACCTAGCGGGGTGGGGGCTGGGCAGACAGCAGCGCACCCGTCTGCACCCGGCCAGGCGCTGGGGTGGGGCCTGGCGCGCGCTGGGCCTGGGAGGAGCGGCTGGTGCCCGGCAGGGGCCACCACACCCACCTCCTCCGCCTTCCACGGCCCGCCAGGCCACAGGGCCACCCGAAGCCTTAAACGCGGAGGAGGGAAAGGCCCCGCCTCCCACTTTCCGGCGCTGCCTGGGCTTTCCCAGGTGGGCCCGGCGCCCCCAGCTGCACGGCCGGCTCTGGGACCCTCTGCCCGCGGCCCGGGGCGGGGCAGCCTTGGCAGGAGCTCCCGAGAGCCCGCACCCCTTCCAGGGGGCCGTGGGGCCCAGCGCACCCCCAGCCCTGGCAGGGAAATGCCGCGGGGCTGAAGGCTCCGCTCCCGGTGACCCCTCAGGCCTTCTCCCCATGTTTCGCCGGAGGCCCGCCTCCCGCCCCATCCTCCACCTGCCCGTCCACCCCCCACCCCTCCCATCCCCCACCTGCGCCGCCACAGGCCAGACCCCCGCCTCCCCGGCGCCCCCTTCCCCGCCCCTCTCCGTCCTCTCCCCCTCCCGGTCCTCCCGCCCCGCCCCGCCCCGCCCTCGCCCGCTGTCCGGCTGCGCCCCCGTGTGGCCGCGGGGGGACGAGCGGAGCCGCGACGCGGGGCTCGGGGGTGGGCGCGGACCGGAGGGGCGGGGCCGGGGCGGATAGCGGAGAGGAGTGGGGTCGGGGCCGGGGCACCCCGCGGTCCCGGGCGGGCCAAGCCTGACACTCCCCGCGAGCAGCATCGTGACGGTCGTTGTAATGAGTCGCTGAACGTGGCTGGCGGAAACAGATCGTGCAGCGCGTGCTCGTGGTCCGCGGGGACAGCGCTAACACGCACTAGCTGTTCTGGTCGTCCTCGTGGGGAAACTGAGACACACAAACCAGTGAAGAGGCCAAAGCGGGCCTGGGACTCAAACCCTGGACAGCACAAACCAGAGCTGGGCCTGAGCCCTCACCCAGCCCTCGCCAGACCCTCGTCTGGCCCGAATGTCAGCTTAGACCCACCTAAATGTGACACAGCAGTAACTACTCTTGACGACTGAGCTGACAGACGCTTTGAATGTCAAAGTCTCAGAGAAGAGTAAAGGCAGACACGATTTTAAATGCAATTACTGTTAGTTTAGCCAACGTCGAGGGGACTCAAAGTGGTGAGCAAGTTCCTGATTTTCGGTAAATCTCCTAGTGACGGGGGCTCGGCCTGCTCAGGGTCAGCCAAGTCCACCCAGAGCTTGAGACTGAGCCCGGGCTTTGGGTGCCTTGGACGGGTCTGGCGAGAGCTTCGATCACAGCTTCTGTCGCTGCTGGGGACAAGAGCCAGTGCAGCCCTAAATGCCCACGTGTGTGCCCGTTGCAGGGCTGGAGTCAGGGCCAGGTTGGTACCCCTGTACCCTGGGGATGGGATCCGTGCTGGCCCTGCGGTCCTTCAGGTGGGGAGGCAGGCACTGGCCTGGGACAGTGCCCTCCCCTCCCGGGAACATGCAGCCCTCCCTGGTTGGCCGAGGCTGCTCCATCTGCAGCGTTCGGTGAGGCGACAGAGGCCAAATAAGTCCTTGCGGGGAGCGGCGTGGGCAGAGCTTTGGCCTGATCCCTGCCACAGGCTGGCTGGAGGTCCCTTGGCTAAGAGAACTGAGGGTCACACCCCCTGGGCCAGAGGCCTGGCTGCAGAGGAGGTGCAGGGATTTCCTTCCCCGGGCTGCTTGGGGCCCGGAGACTTTGCACCTCTGTGCAGGAGACCAACAGGGGCTGGGACTCGGGCGCTCCCAGCCTGCTTCCCTGGTCTTGGAGCAGTGTCTCCATCTGGTATGGCAACTGTCCCAGTTTGCCCGGGCCCTTTGGTGCTAAACTGGGGGCTTTCCCCTTTCCCCCCAAGTTCTGCAACACGCTTAGAAGCAGCTACTTACTCGCCTCCCACACTTGACTACAGATGTACCTGTAGGTGACAACTTCAGTATTTTGCCACTATTTGCCAGTGCTGTGGGCAAGGAGCACCCAGGACCTCGGGAAGCAGGGTGTGAATGCCCTGCAGGTCGGAGCAGAGAACCTATTCCAGACACCCAGAGATGATTCAGAGAGCCTGTGCCTGGGGTCCTGCCCCAGGACCGGCCCCGGGTCTGTCCAGGTGCAGTCAGGGAGCGCGGCGAGGGCTGTGGATGTGGGGTTGGCACAGGACTTCCGCCCACAGGGCGGGGCAACTGCAGCCTTTACAGAAGGCTGGGGTTGGTGGGGTCACCGTGTACTAACCAGGCCTGACCCTGCTTAGCGTCCGAGATGAGCCAAGACCGGGCGCAATCAGGGTGGTACCGCCGTAGACAAGGAAGAAAAGGTGGTGCAGAGCTGGGGAGAGTGAGGGCACCCTGGGGCCCACATCTGAGAACAAAAGGACGTCACCGCTCTTCTGCCCGAGGTGGCCTTGGTGGGGGCAAGCGGAAAATGACTTTTTCACGCCCAGTTCTAACCCAAGCTGGTTTCCAGACCCAGAGCCCACCCAGGGAAGGGGGACCAGGGTCCCGCAGCAGTTTCTGCAAGGAGAGCGCGGGGTGACTGGCAGACCCGGCCCCTGGATCACCTGCGGACCCCCGTGGGCCCTGGGCGAGTCTCTCTGCAGGAGAGCGGTGGGAGGGGTGCAGCTCTGCTGTGGGGGCTCCTCTCGCGGGTAGTTTTTAAAATAGCAAATGGGCCATGAGCACGGGCACCCACGCCGCCTCCCCACGCCTGAAGGACCTGCCACCCCTTCTGAAGGCCCTGGCAGCCTCCTGGTGGGGGTGACACAGTCTTAATAATGTATCGGGGTGTTGACACCCTGCTCTCTGGTCCCCCAAGTAAAAGGAGTTTGGAAATAAGATGCCTTCCCCCGATCGTCTGACCCTGTCACCCTGGACACTTATGGCAGACCGTGTCCTGCAGTCCCAGGAGTCCCCATCATGTGCTCTGTGACATTGGAAGGATGACTCGCCTGTTCACCTCTGGCGTCATGTGTCTGCTCCTTTCCTGTGCGGCCTCGGTGACATAGGAACGAAGGTCAGGGTATGGCAGGACCCTCCCGAGGCCTCCCCAGAGCCCGCCTGGGTGCTGATGCCTCAGCCAGGTGCGCAGAGGCCACCCTGGCCGGCGGCACTGCGGGTCCCTTCCCCTCCCGGGGGGCAGGGGGGGCGCCCTCCACACCATGATGGGGGTCCGGGTAGACGGGAGCGAGGGCTGGACAGAGCCCCTGGACAGTGCAGCTGAGTCCTGATTGGTCAGTGCAGTTGTGTCCTGATTAGCCAGTGCGGCTGAGTTCTGATTGGTCAGTGCAGCTGAGTCCTGATAGGTCAGTGCAGTTGTGCCCTGACTGGTCAGTGCGGCTGAATTCTGATTGGTCAGTGCTGCCGTGTCCTGAGTGGTCAGTGCGGCTGAGTTCTGATTGTTCAGTGCAGCTGAGTCCTCATTGGTCAAGAGAGCCGAGTTCTGATTGGTCAGTGCAGCCGAGTCCTGATTGGTGACTACAGCTGCGTCCTGATTGCTCAGAGCAGTTTGTCCTGATTGGTCAGTGCATCTGAATGCTGATTGGTCAGTGCAGCTGAGTGCTGATTGGTCCGTGCAGTTGTGTCTGGATTGGTCAGTGCGGCTGAGTCCTGATTGGTCAATACAGCTGAGTTCCTATTGGTCAGTGCAGCTGAGTCCTGATTGGTCAATGTGGCTGAATTCTGATTGGTCAGTGCAGCTGAGTCCTGATTGGTCAGTGCAGTTGTGTCCTGATTGGTCAGTGGGGCTGAGTTCTGATTGGTCAGTGCAGGTGAGTCCTGATTGGTCAGTAAGGCTGAGTTCTGATTGGTCAGTACAGCTGAGTCCTGATTGGTCTATACAGCTGAGTTCTGATTGGTCAGTGCAGCTCAGTTCTGATTGGTCAGTGCAGTTGTGTCCTGATTGGTCTGTGTGACTGAATTCTGATTGGTCAGTGCAGCTGAGTCCTGATTGGTCAGTGCAATTGTGTGCTGATTGGTCAGTGAGGCTGAGTTCTGATTGGTCAGTGCAGGCGAGTCCTGATTGGTCAGTAAGGCTGAGCTCTGATTGGTCAGTGCTGTTGCGTCCTGATTGGTCAATACGGTTGAGTCTGTTTTGTCAGTGCGGCTGAGTTCTGATTGGTCAGTGCAGCTGAGTCCTGATTGGTCGATACAGCTGAGTCCTGATTGGTCAGTGCAGCTGAGTCCTGATTGGTCCATGGGGTTGTTTCCTGATTGGTCAGTGCGGCTGAGTTCTGATTGGTCAGTGCAGCTGGGGAAACATAGTGTCCCAGCCAGGCAGGGACCTGACCAGAGCCACAGCCGTGTCCTGCCATCCTGTCCCTTCTCTCCCGGGGCAGGGCCGGCCCCAAGGCTCAGACCGCGGGTCCGAGATGTGGGTGACCCTGAGGTCTGCTGAGGGACTTGGGAAGCCTCGCTCTGCAGAGGGAAACCTTCATCCTTTGTCGAGAGAAGAGAAGATTCTACCTGTTGGGCTGGCCTGAACCGCACAGGTGTGTGTGCTGAGTCACAGCGGGGAGGGGGCTGCTGCTGCCGTTGCGGGGTTGGCTCAGATGGAGACGCCGTGCCAGCCCGACGGGGCCCACCCTGCTTACGGGGCACTGGGGGAGACACCGGGTTGCATCCCTCACCGGGCGTGCACTGGGCAGACAGGCTGGAGACGGTCCCCAGGAAGGAGCCTACGTCCCCGCCCTCTCACCAGCCAGTGCAGTGTGGCAGCAGCTGCCCTCATCCTGGGGTAGGTGTGGGAATCTGCCCTGAGCCACGGACCTAGCGGGGTGGGGGCTGGGCAGACAGCAGCGCACCCGTCTGCACCCGGCCAGGCGCTGGGGTGGGGCCTGGCGCGCGCTGGGCCTGGGAGGAGCGGCTGGTGCCCGGCAGGGGCCACCACACCCACCTCCTCCGCCTTCCACGGCCCGCCAGGCCACAGGGCCACCCGAAGCCTTAAACGCGGAGGAGGGAAAGGCCCCGCCTCCCACTTTCCGGCGCTGCCTGGGCTTTCCCAGGTGGGCCCGGCGCCCCCAGCTGCACGGCCGGCTCTGGGACCCTCTGCCCGCGGCCCGGGGCGGGGCAGCCTTGGCAGGAGCTCCCGAGAGCCCGCACCCCTTCCAGGGGGCCGTGGGGCCCAGCGCACCCCCAGCCCTGGCAGGGAAATGCCGCGGGGCTGAAGGCTCCGCTCCCGGTGACCCCTCAGGCCTTCTCCCCATGTTTCGCCGGAGGCCCGCCTCCCGCCCCATCCTCCACCTGCCCGTCCACCCCCCACCCCTCCCATCCCCCACCTGCGCCGCCACAGGCCAGACCCCCGCCTCCCCGGCGCCCCCTTCCCCGCCCCTCTCCGTCCTCTCCCCCTCCCGGTCCTCCCGCCCCGCCCCGCCCCGCCCTCGCCCGCTGTCCGGCTGCGCCCCCGTGTGGCCGCGGGGGGACGAGCGGAGCCGCGACGCGGGGCTCGGGGGTGGGCGCGGACCGGAGGGGCGGGGCCGGGGCGGATAGCGGAGAGGAGTGGGGTCGGGGCCGGGGCACCCCGCGGTCCCGGGCGGGCCAAGCCTGACACTCCCCGCGAGCAGCATCGTGACGGTCGTTGTAATGAGTCGCTGAACGTGGCTGGCGGAAACAGATCGTGCAGCGCGTGCTCGTGGTCCGCGGGGACAGCGCTAACACGCACTAGCTGTTCTGGTCGTCCTCGTGGGGAAACTGAGACACACAAACCAGTGAAGAGGCCAAAGCGGGCCTGGGACTCAAACCCTGGACAGCACAAACCAGAGCTGGGCCTGAGCCCTCACCCAGCCCTCGCCAGACCCTCGTCTGGCCCGAATGTCAGCTTAGACCCACCTAAATGTGACACAGCAGTAACTACTCTTGACGACTGAGCTGACAGACGCTTTGAATGTCAAAGTCTCAGAGAAGAGTAAAGGCAGACACGATTTTAAATGCAATTACTGTTAGTTTAGCCAACGTCGAGGGGACTCAAAGTGGTGAGCAAGTTCCTGATTTTCGGTAAATCTCCTAGTGACGGGGGCTCGGCCTGCTCAGGGTCAGCCAAGTCCACCCAGAGCTTGAGACTGAGCCCGGGCTTTGGGTGCCTTGGACGGGTCTGGCGAGAGCTTCGATCACAGCTTCTGTCGCTGCTGGGGACAAGAGCCAGTGCAGCCCTAAATGCCCACGTGTGTGCCCGTTGCAGGGCTGGAGTCAGGGCCAGGTTGGTACCCCTGTACCCTGGGGATGGGATCCGTGCTGGCCCTGCGGTCCTTCAGGTGGGGAGGCAGGCACTGGCCTGGGACAGTGCCCTCCCCTCCCGGGAACATGCAGCCCTCCCTGGTTGGCCGAGGCTGCTCCATCTGCAGCGTTCGGTGAGGCGACAGAGGCCAAATAAGTCCTTGCGGGGAGCGGCGTGGGCAGAGCTTTGGCCTGATCCCTGCCACAGGCTGGCTGGAGGTCCCTTGGCTAAGAGAACTGAGGGTCACACCCCCTGGGCCAGAGGCCTGGCTGCAGAGGAGGTGCAGGGATTTCCTTCCCCGGGCTGCTTGGGGCCCGGAGACTTTGCACCTCTGTGCAGGAGACCAACAGGGGCTGGGACTCGGGCGCTCCCAGCCTGCTTCCCTGGTCTTGGAGCAGTGTCTCCATCTGGTATGGCAACTGTCCCAGTTTGCCCGGGCCCTTTGGTGCTAAACTGGGGGCTTTCCCCTTTCCCCCCAAGTTCTGCAACACGCTTAGAAGCAGCTACTTACTCGCCTCCCACACTTGACTACAGATGTACCTGTAGGTGACAACTTCAGTATTTTGCCACTATTTGCCAGTGCTGTGGGCAAGGAGCACCCAGGACCTCGGGAAGCAGGGTGTGAATGCCCTGCAGGTCGGAGCAGAGAACCTATTCCAGACACCCAGAGATGATTCAGAGAGCCTGTGCCTGGGGTCCTGCCCCAGGACCGGCCCCGGGTCTGTCCAGGTGCAGTCAGGGAGCGCGGCGAGGGCTGTGGATGTGGGGTTGGCACAGGACTTCCGCCCACAGGGCGGGGCAACTGCAGCCTTTACAGAAGGCTGGGGTTGGTGGGGTCACCGTGTACTAACCAGGCCTGACCCTGCTTAGCGTCCGAGATGAGCCAAGACCGGGCGCAATCAGGGTGGTACCGCCGTAGACAAGGAAGAAAAGGTGGTGCAGAGCTGGGGAGAGTGAGGGCACCCTGGGGCCCACATCTGAGAACAAAAGGACGTCACCGCTCTTCTGCCCGAGGTGGCCTTGGTGGGGGCAAGCGGAAAATGACTTTTTCACGCCCAGTTCTAACCCAAGCTGGTTTCCAGACCCAGAGCCCACCCAGGGAAGGGGGACCAGGGTCCCGCAGCAGTTTCTGCAAGGAGAGCGCGGGGTGACTGGCAGACCCGGCCCCTGGATCACCTGCGGACCCCCGTGGGCCCTGGGCGAGTCTCTCTGCAGGAGAGCGGTGGGAGGGGTGCAGCTCTGCTGTGGGGGCTCCTCTCGCGGGTAGTTTTTAAAATAGCAAATGGGCCATGAGCACGGGCACCCACGCCGCCTCCCCACGCCTGAAGGACCTGCCACCCCTTCTGAAGGCCCTGGCAGCCTCCTGGTGGGGGTGACACAGTCTTAATAATGTATCGGGGTGTTGACACCCTGCTCTCTGGTCCCCCAAGTAAAAGGAGTTTGGAAATAAGATGCCTTCCCCCGATCGTCTGACCCTGTCACCCTGGACACTTATGGCAGACCGTGTCCTGCAGTCCCAGGAGTCCCCATCATGTGCTCTGTGACATTGGAAGGATGACTCGCCTGTTCACCTCTGGCGTCATGTGTCTGCTCCTTTCCTGTGCGGCCTCGGTGACATAGGAACGAAGGTCAGGGTATGGCAGGCCCCTCCCGAGGCCTCCCCAGAGCCCGCCTGGGTGCTGATGCCTCAGCCAGGTGCGCAGAGGCCACCCTGGCCGGCGGCACTGCGGGTCCCTTCCCCTCCCGGGGGGCAGGGGGGGCGCCCTCCACACCATGATGGGGGTCCGGGTAGACGGGAGCGAGGGCTGGACAGAGCCCCTGGACAGTGCAGCTGAGTCCTGATTGGTCAGTGCAGTTGTGTCCTGATTAGCCAGTGCGGCTGAGTTCTGATTGGTCAGTGCAGCTGAGTCCTGATAGGTCAGTGCAGTTGTGCCCTGACTGGTCAGTGCGGCTGAATTCTGATTGGTCAGTGCTGCCGTGTCCTGAGTGGTCAGTGCGGCTGAGTTCTGATTGTTCAGTGCAGCTGAGTCCTCATTGGTCAAGAGAGCCGAGTTCTGATTGGTCAGTGCAGCCGAGTCCTGATTGGTGACTACAGCTGCGTCCTGATTGCTCAGAGCAGTTTGTCCTGATTGGTCAGTGCATCTGAATGCTGATTGGTCAGTGCAGCTGAGTGCTGATTGGTCCGTGCAGTTGTGTCTGGATTGGTCAGTGCGGCTGAGTCCTGATTGGTCAATACAGCTGAGTTCCTATTGGTCAGTGCAGCTGAGTCCTGATTGGTCAATGTGGCTGAATTCTGATTGGTCAGTGCAGCTGAGTCCTGATTGGTCAGTGCAGTTGTGTCCTGATTGGTCAGTGGGGCTGAGTTCTGATTGGTCAGTGCAGGTGAGTCCTGATTGGTCAGTAAGGCTGAGTTCTGATTGGTCAGTACAGCTGAGTCCTGATTGGTCTATACAGCTGAGTTCTGATTGGTCAGTGCAGCTGAGTTCTGATTGGTCAGTGCAGTTGTGTCCTGATTGGTCTGTGTGACTGAATTCTGATTGGTCAGTGCAGCTGAGTCCTGATTGGTCAGTGCAATTGTGTGCTGATTGGTCAGTGAGGCTGAGTTCTGATTGGTCAGTGCAGGCGAGTCCTGATTGGTCAGTAAGGCTGAGCTCTGATTGGTCAGTGCTGTTGCGTCCTGATTGGTCAATACGGTTGAGTCTGTTTTGTCAGTGCGGCTGAGTTCTGATTGGTCAGTGCAGCTGAGTCCTGATTGGTCGATACAGCTGAGTCCTGATTGGTCAGTGCAGCTGAGTCCTGATTGGTCCATGGGGTTGTTTCCTGATTGGTCAGTGCGGCTGAGTTCTGATTGGTCAGTGCAGCTGGGGAAACATAGTGTCCCAGCCAGGCAGGGACCTGACCAGAGCCACAGCCGTGTCCTGCCATCCTGTCCCTTCTCTCCCGGGGCAGGGCCGGCCCCAAGGCTCAGACCGCGGGTCCGAGATGTGGGTGACCCTGAGGTCTGCTGAGGGACTTGGGAAGCCTCGCTCTGCAGAGGGAAACCTTCATCCTTTGTCGAGAGAAGAGAAGATTCTACCTGTTGGGCTGGCCTGAACCGCACAGGTGTGTGTGCTGAGTCACAGCGGGGAGGGGGCTGCTGCTGCCGTTGCGGGGTTGGCTCAGATGGAGACGCCGTGCCAGCCCGACGGGGCCCACCCTGCTTACGGGGCACTGGGGGAGACACCGGGTTGCATCCCTCACCGGGCGTGCACTGGGCAGACAGGCTGGAGACGGTCCCCAGGAAGGAGCCTACGTCCCCGCCCTCTCACCAGCCAGTGCAGTGTGGCAGCAGCTGCCCTCATCCTGGGGTAGGTGTGGGAATCTGCCCTGAGCCACGGACCTAGCGGGGTGGGGGCTGGGCAGACAGCAGCGCACCCGTCTGCACCCGGCCAGGCGCTGGGGTGGGGCCTGGCGCGCGCTGGGCCTGGGAGGAGCGGCTGGTGCCCGGCAGGGGCCACCACACCCACCTCCTCCGCCTTCCACGGCCCGCCAGGCCACAGGGCCACCCGAAGCCTTAAACGCGGAGGAGGGAAAGGCCCCGCCTCCCACTTTCCGGCGCTGCCTGGGCTTTCCCAGGTGGGCCCGGCGCCCCCAGCTGCACGGCCGGCTCTGGGACCCTCTGCCCGCGGCCCGGGGCGGGGCAGCCTTGGCAGGAGCTCCCGAGAGCCCGCACCCCTTCCAGGGGGCCGTGGGGCCCAGCGCACCCCCAGCCCTGGCAGGGAAATGCCGCGGGGCTGAAGGCTCCGCTCCCGGTGACCCCTCAGGCCTTCTCCCCATGTTTCGCCGGAGGCCCGCCTCCCGCCCCATCCTCCACCTGCCCGTCCACCCCCCACCCCTCCCATCCCCCACCTGCGCCGCCACAGGCCAGACCCCCGCCTCCCCGGCGCCCCCTTCCCCGCCCCTCTCCGTCCTCTCCCCCTCCCGGTCCTCCCGCCCCGCCCCGCCCCGCCCTCGCCCGCTGTCCGGCTGCGCCCCCGTGTGGCCGCGGGGGGACGAGCGGAGCCGCGACGCGGGGCTCGGGGGTGGGCGCGGACCGGAGGGGCGGGGCCGGGGCGGATAGCGGAGAGGAGTGGGGTCGGGGCCGGGGCACCCCGCGGTCCCGGGCGGGCCAAGCCTGACACTCCCCGCGAGCAGCATCGTGACGGTCGTTGTAATGAGTCGCTGAACGTGGCTGGCGGAAACAGATCGTGCAGCGCGTGCTCGTGGTCCGCGGGGACAGCGCTAACACGCACTAGCTGTTCTGGTCGTCCTCGTGGGGAAACTGAGACACACAAACCAGTGAAGAGGCCAAAGCGGGCCTGGGACTCAAACCCTGGACAGCACAAACCAGAGCTGGGCCTGAGCCCTCACCCAGCCCTCGCCAGACCCTCGTCTGGCCCGAATGTCAGCTTAGACCCACCTAAATGTGACACAGCAGTAACTACTCTTGACGACTGAGCTGACAGACGCTTTGAATGTCAAAGTCTCAGAGAAGAGTAAAGGCAGACACGATTTTAAATGCAATTACTGTTAGTTTAGCCAACGTCGAGGGGACTCAAAGTGGTGAGCAAGTTCCTGATTTTCGGTAAATCTCCTAGTGACGGGGGCTCGGCCTGCTCAGGGTCAGCCAAGTCCACCCAGAGCTTGAGACTGAGCCCGGGCTTTGGGTGCCTTGGACGGGTCTGGCGAGAGCTTCGATCACAGCTTCTGTCGCTGCTGGGGACAAGAGCCAGTGCAGCCCTAAATGCCCACGTGTGTGCCCGTTGCAGGGCTGGAGTCAGGGCCAGGTTGGTACCCCTGTACCCTGGGGATGGGATCCGTGCTGGCCCTGCGGTCCTTCAGGTGGGGAGGCAGGCACTGGCCTGGGACAGTGCCCTCCCCTCCCGGGAACATGCAGCCCTCCCTGGTTGGCCGAGGCTGCTCCATCTGCAGCGTTCGGTGAGGCGACAGAGGCCAAATAAGTCCTTGCGGGGAGCGGCGTGGGCAGAGCTTTGGCCTGATCCCTGCCACAGGCTGGCTGGAGGTCCCTTGCCTAAGAGAACTGAGGGTCACACCCCCTGGGCCAGAGGCCTGGCTGCAGAGGAGGTGCAGGGATTTCCTTCCCCGGGCTGCTTGGGGCCCGGAGACTTTGCACCTCTGTGCAGGAGACCAACAGGGGCTGGGACTCGGGCGCTCCCAGCCTGCTTCCCTGGTCTTGGAGCAGTGTCTCCATCTGGTATGGCAACTGTCCCAGTTTGCCCGGGCCCTTTGGTGCTAAACTGGGGGCTTTCCCCTTTCCCCCCAAGTTCTGCAACACGCTTAGAAGCAGCTACTTACTCGCCTCCCACACTTGACTACAGATGTACCTGTAGGTGACAACTTCAGTATTTTGCCACTATTTGCCAGTGCTGTGGGCAAGGAGCACCCAGGACCTCGGGAAGCAGGGTGTGAATGCCCTGCAGGTCGGAGCAGAGAACCTATTCCAGACACCCAGAGATGATTCAGAGAGCCTGTGCCTGGGGTCCTGCCCCAGGACCGGCCCCGGGTCTGTCCAGGTGCAGTCAGGGAGCGCGGCGAGGGCTGTGGATGTGGGGTTGGCACAGGACTTCCGCCCACAGGGCGGGGCAACTGCAGCCTTTACAGAAGGCTGGGGTTGGTGGGGTCACCGTGTACTAACCAGGCCTGACCCTGCTTAGCGTCCGAGATGAGCCAAGACCGGGCGCAATCAGGGTGGTACCGCCGTAGACAAGGAAGAAAAGGTGGTGCAGAGCTGGGGAGAGTGAGGGCACCCTGGGGCCCACATCTGAGAACAAAAGGACGTCACCGCTCTTCTGCCCGAGGTGGCCTTGGTGGGGGCAAGCGGAAAATGACTTTTTCACGCCCAGTTCTAACCCAAGCTGGTTTCCAGACCGAGAGCCCACCCAGGGAAGGGGGACCAGGGTCCCGCAGCAGTTTCTGCAAGGAGAGCGCGGGGTGACTGGCAGACCCGGCCCCTGGATCACCTGCGGACCCCCGTGGGCCCTGGGCGAGTCTCTCTGCAGGAGAGCGGTGGGAGGGGTGCAGCTCTGCTGTGGGGGCTCCTCTCGCGGGTAGTTTTTAAAATAGCAAATGGGCCATGAGCACGGGCACCCACGCCGCCTCCCCACGCCTGAAGGACCTGCCACCCCTTCTGAAGGCCCTGGCAGCCTCCTGGTGGGGGTGACACAGTCTTAATAATGTATCGGGGTGTTGACACCCTGCTCTCTGGTCCCCCAAGTAAAAGGAGTTTGGAAATAAGATGCCTTCCCCCGATCGTCTGACCCTGTCACCCTGGACACTTATGGCAGACCGTGTCCTGCAGTCCCAGGAGTCCCCATCATGTGCTCTGTGACATTGGAACGATGACTCGCCTGTTCACCTCTGGCGTCATGTGTCTGCTCCTTTCCTGTGCGGCCTCGGTGACATAGGAACGAAGGTCAGGGTATGGCAGGCCCCTCCCGAGGCCTCCCCAGAGCCCGCCTGGGTGCTGATGCCTCAGCCAGGTGCGCAGAGGCCACCCTGGCCGGCGGCACTGCGGGTCCCTTCCCCTCCCGGGGGGCAGGGGGGGCGCCCTCCACACCATGATGGGGGTCCGGGTAGACGGGAGCGAGGGCTGGACAGAGCCCCTGGACAGTGCAGCTGAGTCCTGATTGGTCAGTGCAGTTGTGTCCTGATTAGCCAGTGCGGCTGAGTTCTGATTGGTCAGTGCAGCTGAGTCCTGATAGGTCAGTGCAGTTGTGCCCTGACTGGTCAGTGCGGCTGAATTCTGATTGGTCAGTGCTGCCGTGTCCTGAGTGGTCAGTGCGGCTGAGTTCTGATTGTTCAGTGCAGCTGAGTCCTCATTGGTCAAGAGAGCCGAGTTCTGATTGGTCAGTGCAGCCGAGTCCTGATTGGTGACTACAGCTGCGTCCTGATTGCTCAGAGCAGTTTGTCCTGATTGGTCAGTGCATCTGAATGCTGATTGGTCAGTGCAGCTGAGTGCTGATTGGTCCGTGCAGTTGTGTCTGGATTGGTCAGTGCGGCTGAGTCCTGATTGGTCAATACAGCTGAGTTCCTATTGGTCAGTGCAGCTGAGTCCTGATTGGTCAATGTGGCTGAATTCTGATTGGTCAGTGCAGCTGAGTCCTGATTGGTCAGTGCAGTTGTGTCCTGATTGGTCAGTGGGGCTGAGTTCTGATTGGTCAGTGCAGGTGAGTCCTGATTGGTCAGTAAGGCTGAGTTCTGATTGGTCAGTACAGCTGAGTCCTGATTGGTCTATACAGCTGAGTTCTGATTGGTCAGTGCAGCTGAGTTCTGATTGGTCAGTGCAGTTGTGTCCTGATTGGTCTGTGTGACTGAATTCTGATTGGTCAGTGCAGCTGAGTCCTGATTGGTCAGTGCAATTGTGTGCTGATTGGTCAGTGAGGCTGAGTTCTGATTGGTCAGTGCAGGCGAGTCCTGATTGGTCAGTGCTGTTGCGTCCTGATTGGTCAATACGGTTGAGTCTGTTTTGTCAGTGCGGCTGAGTTCTGATTGGTCAGTGCAGCTGAGTCCTGATTGGTCGATACAGCTGAGTCCTGATTGGTCAGTGCAGCTGAGTCCTGATTGGTCCATGGGGTTGTTTCCTGATTGGTCAGTGCGGCTGAGTTCTGATTGGTCAGTGCAGCTGGGGAAACATAGTGTCCCAGCCAGGCAGGGACCTGACCAGAGCCACAGCCGTGTCCTGCCATCCTGTCCCTTCTCTCCCGGGGCAGGGCCGGCCCCAAGGCTCAGACCGCGGGTCCGAGATGTGGGTGACCCTGAGGTCTGCTGAGGGACTTGGGAAGCCTCGCTCTGCAGAGGGAAACCTTCATCCTTTGTCGAGAGAAGAGAAGATTCTACCTGTTGGGCTGGCCTGAACCGCACAGGTGTGTGTGCTGAGTCACAGCGGGGAGGGGGCTGCTGCTGCCGTTGCGGGGTTGGCTCAGATGGAGACGCCGTGCCAGCCCGACGGGGCCCACCCTGCTTACGGGGCACTGGGGGAGACACCGGGTTGCATCCCTCACCGGGCGTGCACTGGGCAGACAGGCTGGAGACGGTCCCCAGGAAGGAGCCTACGTCCCCGCCCTCTCACCAGCCAGTGCAGTGTGGCAGCAGCTGCCCTCATCCTGGGGTAGGTGTGGGAATCTGCCCTGAGCCACGGACCTAGCGGGGTGGGGGCTGGGCAGACAGCAGCGCACCCGTCTGCACCCGGCCAGGCGCTGGGGTGGGGCCTGGCGCGCGCTGGGCCTGGGAGGAGCGGCTGGTGCCCGGCAGGGGCCACCACACCCACCTCCTCCGCCTTCCACGGCCCGCCAGGCCACAGGGCCACCCGAAGCCTTAAACGCGGAGGAGGGAAAGGCCCCGCCTCCCACTTTCCGGCGCTGCCTGGGCTTTCCCAGGTGGGCCCGGCGCCCCCAGCTGCACGGCCGGCTCTGGGACCCTCTGCCCGCGGCCCGGGGCGGGGCAGCCTTGGCAGGAGCTCCCGAGAGCCCGCACCCCTTCCAGGGGGCCGTGGGGCCCAGCGCACCCCCAGCCCTGGCAGGGAAATGCCGCGGGGCTGAAGGCTCCGCTCCCGGTGACCCCTCAGGCCTTCTCCCCATGTTTCGCCGGAGGCCCGCCTCCCGCCCCATCCTCCACCTGCCCGTCCACCCCCCACCCCTCCCATCCCCCACCTGCGCCGCCACAGGCCAGACCCCCGCCTCCCCGGCGCCCCCTTCCCCGCCCCTCTCCGTCCTCTCCCCCTCCCGGTCCTCCCGCCCCGCCCCGCCCCGCCCTCGCCCGCTGTCCGGCTGCGCCCCCGTGTGGCCGCGGGGGGACGAGCGGAGCCGCGACGCGGGGCTCGGGGGTGGGCGCGGACCGGAGGGGCGGGGCCGGGGCGGATAGCGGAGAGGAGTGGGGTCGGGGCCGGGGCACCCCGCGGTCCCGGGCGGGCCAAGCCTGACACTCCCCGCGAGCAGCATCGTGACGGTCGTTGTAATGAGTCGCTGAACGTGGCTGGCGGAAACAGATCGTGCAGCGCGTGCTCGTGGTCCGCGGGGACAGCGCTAACACGCACTAGCTGTTCTGGTCGTCCTCGTGGGGAAACTGAGACACACAAACCAGTGAAGAGGCCAAAGCGGGCCTGGGACTCAAACCCTGGACAGCACAAACCAGAGCTGGGCCTGAGCCCTCACCCAGCCCTCGCCAGACCCTCGTCTGGCCCGAATGTCAGCTTAGACCCACCTAAATGTGACACAGCAGTAACTACTCTTGACGACTGAGCTGACAGACGCTTTGAATGTCAAAGTCTCAGAGAAGAGTAAAGGCAGACACGATTTTAAATGCAATTACTGTTAGTTTAGCCAACGTCGAGGGGACTCAAAGTGGTGAGCAAGTTCCTGATTTTCGGTAAATCTCCTAGTGACGGGGGCTCGGCCTGCTCAGGGTCAGCCAAGTCCACCCAGAGCTTGAGACTGAGCCCGGGCTTTGGGTGCCTTGGACGGGTCTGGCGAGAGCTTCGATCACAGCTTCTGTCGCTGCTGGGGACAAGAGCCAGTGCAGCCCTAAATGCCCACGTGTGTGCCCGTTGCAGGGCTGGAGTCAGGGCCAGGTTGGTACCCCTGTACCCTGGGGATGGGATCCGTGCTGGCCCTGCGGTCCTTCAGGTGGGGAGGCAGGCACTGGCCTGGGACAGTGCCCTCCCCTCCCGGGAACATGCAGCCCTCCCTGGTTGGCCGAGGCTGCTCCATCTGCAGCGTTCGGTGAGGCGACAGAGGCCAAATAAGTCCTTGCGGGGAGCGGCGTGGGCAGAGCTTTGGCCTGATCCCTGCCACAGGCTGGCTGGAGGTCCCTTGCCTAAGAGAACTGAGGGTCACACCCCCTGGGCCAGAGGCCTGGCTGCAGAGGAGGTGCAGGGATTTCCTTCCCCGGGCTGCTTGGGGCCCGGAGACTTTGCACCTCTGTGCAGGAGACCAACAGGGGCTGGGACTCGGGCGCTCCCAGCCTGCTTCCCTGGTCTTGGAGCAGTGTCTCCATCTGGTATGGCAACTGTCCCAGTTTGCCCGGGCCCTTTGGTGCTAAACTGGGGGCTTTCCCCTTTCCCCCCAAGTTCTGCAACACGCTTAGAAGCAGCTACTTACTCGCCTCCCACACTTGACTACAGATGTACCTGTAGGTGACAACTTCAGTATTTTGCCACTATTTGCCAGTGCTGTGGGCAAGGAGCACCCAGGACCTCGGGAAGCAGGGTGTGAATGCCCTGCAGGTCGGAGCAGAGAACCTATTCCAGACACCCAGAGATGATTCAGAGAGCCTGTGCCTGGGGTCCTGCCCCAGGACCGGCCCCGGGTCTGTCCAGGTGCAGTCAGGGAGCGCGGCGAGGGCTGTGGATGTGGGGTTGGCACAGGACTTCCGCCCACAGGGCGGGGCAACTGCAGCCTTTACAGAAGGCTGGGGTTGGTGGGGTCACCGTGTACTAACCAGGCCTGACCCTGCTTAGCGTCCGAGATGAGCCAAGACCGGGCGCAATCAGGGTGGTACCGCCGTAGACAAGGAAGAAAAGGTGGTGCAGAGCTGGGGAGAGTGAGGGCACCCTGGGGCCCACATCTGAGAACAAAAGGACGTCACCGCTCTTCTGCCCGAGGTGGCCTTGGTGGGGGCAAGCGGAAAATGACTTTTTCACGCCCAGTTCTAACCCAAGCTGGTTTCCAGACCGAGAGCCCACCCAGGGAAGGGGGACCAGGGTCCCGCAGCAGTTTCTGCAAGGAGAGCGCGGGGTGACTGGCAGACCCGGCCCCTGGATCACCTGCGGACCCCCGTGGGCCCTGGGCGAGTCTCTCTGCAGGAGAGCGGTGGGAGGGGTGCAGCTCTGCTGTGGGGGCTCCTCTCGCGGGTAGTTTTTAAAATAGCAAATGGGCCATGAGCACGGGCACCCACGCCGCCTCCCCACGCCTGAAGGACCTGCCACCCCTTCTGAAGGCCCTGGCAGCCTCCTGGTGGGGGTGACACAGTCTTAATGTATCGGGGTGTTGACACCCTGCTCTCTGGTCCCCCAAGTAAAAGGAGTTTGGAAATAAGATGCCTTCCCCCGATCGTCTGACCCTGTCACCCTGGACACTTATGGCAGACCGTGTCCTGCAGTCCCAGGAGTCCCCATCATGTGCTCTGTGACATTGGAACGATGACTCGCCTGTTCACCTCTGGCGTCATGTGTCTGCTCCTTTCCTGTGCGGCCTCGGTGACATAGGAACGAAGGTCAGGGTATGGCAGGCCCCTCCCGAGGCCTCCCCAGAGCCCGCCTGGGTGCTGATGCCTCAGCCAGGTGCGCAGAGGCCACCCTGGCCGGCGGCACTGCGGGTCCCTTCCCCTCCCGGGGGGCAGGGGGGGCGCCCTCCACACCATGATGGGGGTCCGGGTAGACGGGAGCGAGGGCTGGACAGAGCCCCTGGACAGTGCAGCTGAGTCCTGATTGGTCAGTGCAGTTGTGTCCTGATTAGCCAGTGCGGCTGAGTTCTGATTGGTCAGTGCAGCTGAGTCCTGATAGGTCAGTGCAGTTGTGCCCTGACTGGTCAGTGCGGCTGAATTCTGATTGGTCAGTGCTGCCGTGTCCTGAGTGGTCAGTGCGGCTGAGTTCTGATTGTTCAGTGCAGCTGAGTCCTCATTGGTCAAGAGAGCCGAGTTCTGATTGGTCAGTGCAGCCGAGTCCTGATTGGTGACTACAGCTGCGTCCTGATTGCTCAGAGCAGTTTGTCCTGATTGGTCAGTGCATCTGAATGCTGATTGGTCAGTGCAGCTGAGTGCTGATTGGTCCGTGCAGTTGTGTCTGGATTGGTCAGTGCGGCTGAGTCCTGATTGGTCAATACAGCTGAGTTCCTATTGGTCAGTGCAGCTGAGTCCTGATTGGTCAATGTGGCTGAATTCTGATTGGTCAGTGCAGCTGAGTCCTGATTGGTCAGTGCAGTTGTGTCCTGATTGGTCAGTGGGGCTGAGTTCTGATTGGTCAGTGCAGGTGAGTCCTGATTGGTCAGTAAGGCTGAGTTCTGATTGGTCAGTACAGCTGAGTCCTGATTGGTCTATACAGCTGAGTTCTGATTGGTCAGTGCAGCTGAGTTCTGATTGGTCAGTGCAGTTGTGTCCTGATTGGTCTGTGTGACTGAATTCTGATTGGTCAGTGCAGCTGAGTCCTGATTGGTCAGTGCAATTGTGTGCTGATTGGTCAGTGAGGCTGAGTTCTGATTGGTCAGTGCAGGTGAGTCCTGATTGGTCAGTAAGGCTGAGCTCTGATTGGTCAGTGCTGTTGCGTCCTGATTGGTCAATACGCTTGAGTCTGATTGGTCAGTGCGGCTGAGTTCTGATTGGTCAGTGCAGCTGAGTCCTGATTGGTCGATACAGCTGAGTCCTGATTGGTCAGTGCAGCTGAGTCCTGATTGGTCCATGGGGTTGTTTCCTGATTGGTCAGTGCGGCTGAGTTCTGATTGGTCAGTGCAGCTGGGGAAACATAGTGTCCCAGCCAGGCAGGGACCTGACCAGAGCCACAGCCGTGTCCTGCCATCCCTTCCCTTCTCTCCCGGGGCAGGGCCGGCCCCAAGGCTCAGACCGCGGGTCCGAGATGTGGGTGACCCTGAGGTCTGCTGAGGGACTTGGGAAGCCTCGCTCTGCAGAGGGAAACCTTCATCCTTTGTCGAGAGAAGAGAAGATTCTACCTGTTGGGCTGGCCTGAACCGCACAGGTGTGTGTGCTGAGTCACAGCGGGGAGGGGGCTGCTGCTGCCGTTGCGGGGTTGGCTCAGATGGAGACGCCGTGCCAGCCCGACGGGGCCCACCCTGCTTACGGGGCACTGGGGGAGACACCGGGTTGCATCCCTCACCGGGCGTGCACTGGGCAGACAGGCTGGAGACGGTCCCCAGGAAGGAGCCTACGTCCCCGCCCTCTCACCAGCCAGTGCAGTGTGGCAGCAGCTGCCCTCATCCTGGGGTAGGTGTGGGAATCTGCCCTGAGCCACGGACCTAGCGGGGTGGGGGCTGGGCAGACAGCAGCGCACCCGTCTGCACCCGGCCAGGCGCTGGGGTGGGGCCTGGCGCGCGCTGGGCCTGGGAGGAGCGGCTGGTGCCCGGCAGGGGCCACCACACCCACCTCCTCCGCCTTCCACGGCCCGCCAGGCCACAGGGCCACCCGAAGCCTTAAACGCGGAGGAGGGAAAGGCCCCGCCTCCCACTTTCCGGCGCTGCCTGGGCTTTCCCAGGTGGGCCCGGCGCCCCCAGCTGCACGGCCGGCTCTGGGACCCTCTGCCCGCGGCCCGGGGCGGGGCAGCCTTGGCAGGAGCTCCCGAGAGCCCGCACCCCTTCCAGGGGGCCGTGGGGCCCAGCGCACCCCCAGCCCTGGCAGGGAAATGCCGCGGGGCTGAAGGCTCCGCTCCCGGTGACCCCTCAGGCCTTCTCCCCATGTTTCGCCGGAGGCCCGCCTCCCGCCCCATCCTCCACCTGCCCGTCCACCCCCCACCCCTCCCATCCCCCACCTGCGCCGCCACAGGCCAGACCCCCGCCTCCCCGGCGCCCCCTTCCCCGCCCCTCTCCGTCCTCTCCCCCTCCCGGTCCTCCCGCCCCGCCCCGCCCCGCCCTCGCCCGCTGTCCGGCTGCGCCCCCGTGTGGCCGCGGGGGGACGAGCGGAGCCGCGACGCGGGGCTCGGGGGTGGGCGCGGACCGGAGGGGCGGGGCCGGGGCGGATAGCGGAGAGGAGTGGGGTCGGGGCCGGGGCACCCCGCGGTCCCGGGCGGGCCAAGCCTGACACTCCCCGCGAGCAGCATCGTGACGGTCGTTGTAATGAGTCGCTGAACGTGGCTGGCGGAAACAGGTCGTGCAGCGCGTGCTCGTGGTCCGCGGGGACAGCGCTAACACGCACTAGCTGTTCTGGTCGTCCTCGTGGGGAAACTGAGACACACAAACCAGTGAAGAGGCCAAAGCGGGCCTGGGACTCAAACCCTGGACAGCACAAACCAGAGCTGGGCCTGAGCCCTCACCCAGCCCTCGCCAGACCCTCGTCTGGCCCGAATGTCAGCTTAGACCCACCTAAATGTGACACAGCAGTAACTACTCTTGACGACTGAGCTGACAGACGCTTTGAATGTCAAAGTCTCAGAGAAGAGTAAAGGCAGACACGATTTTAAATGCAATTACTGTTAGTTTAGCCAACGTCGAGGGGACTCAAAGTGGTGAGCAAGTTCCTGATTTTCGGTAAATCTCCTAGTGACGGGGGCTCGGCCTGCTCAGGGTCAGCCAAGTCCACCCAGAGCTTGAGACTGAGCCCGGGCTTTGGGTGCCTTGGACGGGTCTGGCGAGAGCTTCGATCACAGCTTCTGTCGCTGCTGGGGACAAGAGCCAGTGCAGCCCTAAATGCCCACGTGTGTGCCCGTTGCAGGGCTGGAGTCAGGGCCAGGTTGGTACCCCTGTACCCTGGGGATGGGATCCGTGCTGGCCCTGCGGTCCTTCAGGTGGGGAGGCAGGCACTGGCCTGGGACAGTGCCCTCCCCTCCCGGGAACATGCAGCCCTCCCTGGTTGGCCGAGGCTGCTCCATCTGCAGCGTTCGGTGAGGCGACAGAGGCCAAATAAGTCCTTGCGGGGAGCGGCGTGGGCAGAGCTTTGGCCTGATCCCTGCCACAGGCTGGCTGGAGGTCCCTTGCCTAAGAGAACTGAGGGTCACACCCCCTGGGCCAGAGGCCTGGCTGCAGAGGAGGTGCAGGGATTTCCTTCCCCGGGCTGCTTGGGGCCCGGAGACTTTGCACCTCTGTGCAGGAGACCAACAGGGGCTGGGACTCGGGCGCTCCCAGCCTGCTTCCCTGGTCTTGGAGCAGTGTCTCCATCTGGTATGGCAACTGTCCCAGTTTGCCCGGGCCCTTTGGTGCTAAACTGGGGGCTTTCCCCTTTCCCCCCAAGTTCTGCAACACGCTTAGAAGCAGCTACTTACTCGCCTCCCACACTTGACTACAGATGTACCTGTAGGTGACAACTTCAGTATTTTGCCACTATTTGCCAGTGCTGTGGGCAAGGAGCACCCAGGACCTCGGGAAGCAGGGTGTGAATGCCCTGCAGGTCGGAGCAGAGAACCTATTCCAGACACCCAGAGATGATTCAGAGAGCCTGTGCCTGGGGTCCTGCCCCAGGACCGGCCCCGGGTCTGTCCAGGTGCAGTCAGGGAGCGCGGCGAGGGCTGTGGATGTGGGGTTGGCACAGGACTTCCGCCCACAGGGCGGGGCAACTGCAGCCTTTACAGAAGGCTGGGGTTGGTGGGGTCACCGTGTACTAACCAGGCCTGACCCTGCTTAGCGTCCGAGATGAGCCAAGACCGGGCGCAATCAGGGTGGTACCGCCGTAGACAAGGAAGAAAAGGTGGTGCAGAGCTGGGGAGAGTGAGGGCACCCTGGGGCCCACATCTGAGAACAAAAGGACGTCACCGCTCTTCTGCCCGAGGTGGCCTTGGTGGGGGCAAGCGGAAAATGACTTTTTCACGCCCAGTTCTAACCCAAGCTGGTTTCCAGACCCAGAGCCCACCCAGGGAAGGGGGACCAGGGTCCCGCAGCACTTTCTGCAAGGAGAGCGCGGGGTGACTGGCAGACCCGGCCCCTGGATCACCTGCGGACCCCCGTGGGCCCTGGGCGAGTCTCTCTGCAGGAGAGCGGTGGGAGGGGTGCAGCTCTGCTGTGGGGGCTCCTCTCGCGGGTAGTTTTTAAAATAGCAAATGGGCCATGAGCACGGGCACCCACGCCGCCTCCCCACGCCTGAAGGACCTGCCACCCCTTCTGAAGGCCCTGGCAGCCTCCTGGTGGGGGTGACACAGTCTTAATAATGTATCGGGGTGTTGACACCCTGCTCTCTGGTCCCCCAAGTAAAAGGAGTTTGGAAATAAGATGCCTTCCCCCGATCGTCTGACCCTGTCACCCTGGACACTTATGGCAGACCGTGTCCTGCAGTCCCAGGAGTCCCCATCATGTGCTCTGTGACATTGGAAGGATGACTCGCCTGTTCACCTCTGGCGTCATGTGTCTGCTCCTTTCCTGTGCGGCCTCGGTGACATAGGAACGAAGGTCAGGGTATGGCAGGACCCTCCCGAGGCCTCCCCAGAGCCCGCCTGGGTGCTGATGCCTCAGCCAGGTGCGCAGAGGCCACCCTGGCCGGCCGCACTGCGGGTCCCTTCCCTTCCCGGGGGGCAGGGGAGGCGCCCTCCACACCATGATGGGGGTCCGGGTAGACGGGAGCGAGGGCTGGACAGAGCCCCTGGACAGTGCAGCTGAGTCCTGATTGGTCAGTGCAGTTGTGTCCTGATTAGCCAGTGCGGCTGAGTTCTGATTGGTCAGTGCAGCTGAGTCCTGATAGGTCAGTGCAGTTGTGCCCTGACTGGTCAGTGCGGCTGAATTCTGATTGGTCAGTGCTGCCGTGTCCTGAGTGGTAAGTGCGGCTGAGTTCTGATTGTTCAGTGCAGCTGAGTCCTCATTGGTCAAGAGAGCCGAGTTCTGATTGGTCAGTGCAGCCGAGTCCTGATTGGTGACTACAGCTGCGTCCTGATTGCTCAGAGCAGTTTGTCCTGATTGGTCAGTGCATCTGAATGCTGATTGGTCAGTGCAGCTGAGTGCTGATTGGTCCGTGCAGTTGTGTCTGGATTGGTCAGTGCGGCTGAGTCCTGATTGGTCAATACAGCTGAGTTCCTATTGGTCAGTGCAGCTGAGTCCTGATTGGTCAATGTGGCTGAATTCTGATTGGTCAGTGCAGCTGAGTCCTGATTGGTCAGTGCAGTTGTGTCCTGATTGGTCAGTGGGGCTGAGTTCTGATTGGTCAGTGCAGGTGAGTCCTGATTGGTCAGTAAGGCTGAGTTCTGATTGGTCAGTACAGCTGAGTCCTGATTGGTCTATACAGCTGAGTTCTGATTGGTCAGTGCAGCTGAGTTCTGATTGGTCAGTGCAGTTGTGTCCTGATTGGTCTGTGTGACTGAATTCTGATTGGTCAGTGCAGCTGAGTCCTGATTGGTCAGTGCAATTGTGTGCTGATTGGTCAGTGAGGCTGAGTTCTGATTGGTCAGTGCAGGTGAGTCCTGATTGGTCAGTAAGGCTGAGCTCTGATTGGTCAGTGCTGTTGCGTCCTGATTGGTCAATACGCGTGAGTCTGATTGGTCAGTGCGGCTGAGTTCTGATTGGTCAGTGCAGCTGAGTCCTGATTGGTCGATACAGCTGAGTCCTGATTGGTCAGTGCAGCTGAGTCCTGATTGGTCCATGGGGTTGTTTCCTGATTGGTCAGTGCGGCTGAGTTCTGATTGGTCAGTGCAGCTGGGGAAACATAGTGTCCCAGCCAGGCAGGGACCTGACCAGAGCCACAGCCGTGTCCTGCCATCCCTTCCCTTCTCTCCCGGGGCAGGGCCGGCCCCAAGGCTCAGACCGCGGGTCCGAGATGTGGGTGACCCTGAGGTCTGCTGAGGGACTTGGGAAGCCTCGCTCTGCAGAGGGAAACCTTCATCCTTTGTCGAGAGAAGAGAAGATTCTACCTGTTGGGCTGGCCTGAACCGCACAGGTGTGTGTGCTGAGTCACAGCGGGGAGGGGGCTGCTGCTGCCGTTGCGGGGTTGGCTCAGATGGAGACGCCGTGCCAGCCCGACGGGGCCCACCCTGCTTACGGGGCACTGGGGGAGACACCGGGTTGCATCCCTCACCGGGCGTGCACTGGGCAGACAGGCTGGAGACGGTCCCCAGGAAGGAGCCTACGTCCCCGCCCTCTCACCAGCCAGTGCAGTGTGGCAGCAGCCGCCCTCATCCTGGGGTAGGTGTGGGAATCTGCCCTGAGCCACGGACCTAGCGGGGTGGGGGCTGGGCAGACAGCAGCGCACCCGTCTGCACCCGGCCAGGCGCTGGGGTGGGGCCTGGCGCGCGCTGGGCCTGGGAGGAGCGGCTGGTGCCCGGCAGGGGCCACCACACCCACCTCCTCCGCCTTCCACGGCCCGCCAGGCCACAGGGCCACCCGAAGCCTTAAACGCGGAGGAGGGAAAGGCCCCGCCTCCCACTTTCCGGCACTGCCTGGGCTTTCCCAGGTTGGCGTGACGCCGCCAGCTGCACGGCCGGCTCTGGGACCCTATGCCCGCGGCCCGGGGCGGGGCAGCCTTGGCAGGAGCTCCCGAGAGCCCGCACCCCTTCCAGGGGGCCGTGGGGCCCAGCGCACCCCCAGCCCTGGCAAGGAAATGCCGCGGGGCTGAAGGCTCCGCTCCCGGTGACCCCTCAGCCCTTCTCCCCATGTTTCGCCGGAGGCCCGCCTCCCGCCCCATCCTCCACCTGCCCGTCCACCCCCCACCCCTCCCATCCCCCACCTGCGCCGCGGCACGCCAGACCCCCGCCTCCCCGGCGCCCCCTTCCCCGCGCCTCTCCGTCCTCTCCCCCTCCCGGTCCTCCCGCCCCGCCCCGCCCCGCCCTCGCCCGCTGTCCGGCTGCGCCCCCGTGTGGCCGCGGGGGGACGAGCGGAGCCGCGGCGCGGGGCTCGGGGGTGGGCGCGGACGGGAGGGGCGGGGCCGGGGCGGATAGCGGAGAGGAGTGGGGTCGGGGCCGGGGCACCCCGCGGTCCCGGGCGGGCCAAGCCTGACACTCCCCGCGAGCAGCATCGTGACGGTCGTTGTAATGAGTCGCTGAACGTGGCTGGCGGAAACAGATCGTGCAGCGCGTGCTCGTGGTCCGCGGGGACAGCGCTAACACGCACTAGCTGTTCTGGTCGTCCTCGTGGGGAAACTGAGACACACAAACCAGTGAAGAGGCCAAAGCGGGCCTGGGACTCAAACCCTGGACAGCACAAACCAGAGCTGGGCCTGAGCCCTCACCCAGCCCTCGCCAGACCCTCGTCTGGCCCGAATGTCAGCTTAGACCCACCTAAATGTGACACAGCAGTAACTACTCTTGACGACTGAGCTGACAGACGCTTTGAATGTCAAAGTCTCAGAGAAGAGTAAAGGCAGACACGTTTTTAAATGCAATTACTGTTAGTTTTGCCAAGGTCGAGGGGACTCAAAGTGGTGAGCAAGTTCCTGATTTTCGGTAAATCTCCTAGTGACGGGGGCTCGGCCTGCTCAGGGCCAGCCAAGTCCACCCAGAGCTTGAGACTGAGCCCGGGCTTTGGGTGCCTTGGACGGGTCTGGCGAGAGCTTCGATCACAGCTTCTGTCGCTGCTGGGGACAAGAGCCAGTGCAGCCCTAAATGCCCACGTGTGTGCCCGTTGCAGGGCTGGAGTCAGGGCCAGGTTGGTGCCCCTGTACCCTGCGGATGGGATCCGTGCTGGCCCTGCGGTCCTTCAGGTGGGGAGGCAGGCACTGGCCTGGGACAGTGCCCTCCCCTCCCGGGAACATGCAGCTCTCCCTGGTTGGCCTAGGCTGCTCCATTTGCAGCCGTTCGGTGAGGGGGCAGAGGCCAAATAAGTCGTTGCGGGGAGCGGGGTGGGCAGAGCTTTGGCCTGATCCCTGCCACAGGCTGGCTGGAGGTCCCTTGCCTAAGAGAACTGAGGGTCACACCCCCTGGGCCAGAGTCCTGGCTGCAGAGGAGGTGCAGGGATTTCCTTCCCCGGGCTGCTTGGGGCCCGGAGACTTTGCACCTCTGTGCAGGAGACCAACAGGGGCTGGGACTCGGGCGCCCGCAGCCTGCTTCCCTGGTCTTGGAGCAGCGTCTCCATCTGTTATGGCAACTGTCCCAGTTTGCCCGGGACCTTTGCTGCTAAACTGGGGGCTTTCCCCTCTTCCCCCAAGTTCTGCAACACGCTTAGAAGCAGCTACTTACTCGCCTCCGACACTTGACTACAGGTGTAACTGTAGGTGACAATTTTAGTATTTTGCCTCTATTTGCCAGTCCTGTGGGCAATGAGCACCCAGGACCTCGGGAAGCAGGGTGTGAATGCCCTGCAGGTCGGAGCAGAGAACCTATTCCGGACACCCAGAGATGATTCAGAGAGCCTGTGCCTGGGGTCCTGCCCCAGGAGCAGCCCTGGATCTGTCCAGGTGCAGTCAGGGAGCGCAGTGAGGGCTGTGGATGTGGGGTTGGCACAGGAGTTCCGCCCACAGGGTGGGGCAACTGCAGCCTTTACAGAAGGCTGGGGTTGCTGGGGTCACCAAGTACTAACCAGGCCTGACCCTGCTTAGCGTCCGAGATCAGCCAAGACCAGGCGCGTTCAGGGTGGTACCGCGGTAGACAAGGAAGAAAAGGTGGTGCAGAGCTGGGGAGAGTGAGGGCACCCTGGGGCCCACATCTGAGAGCAAAAGGACGTCACCGCTCTTCTGCCCGAGGTGGCCTTGGTGGGGGCAAGCGGAAAATGACTTTTTCACGCCCAGTTCTAACCCAAGCTGGTTTTCAGACCCAGAGCCCACCCAGGGAAGGGGGACTAGGGTCCCGCAGCAGTTTCTGCAAGGAGAGCGCGGGGTGACTGGCAGACCCCGCCCCTGGCTCACCTGCGGACCCCCGTGGGCCCTGGGCGCGTCTCTCTGCAGGAGAGCGGTGGGAGGGGTGCAGCTTTGCTGTGGGGGCTCCTCTAACGGGTAGTTTTTAAAACAGCAAATGGGCCATGAGCACGGGCACCCACGCCGCCTCCCCACGCCTGAAGGACCTGCCACCCCTTCTCAAGGCCCTGGCAGCCTCCTGGTGGGGGTGACACGTTCTTAATAATGTATCGGGGTGTTGGGGGGGGAGGGGATGGAGGTATGACTACATGATGAGTACCAGGCGCACTGTCTGGAGAATGAGAACAGACGCGCTTGGGACTCTGACTCGGGGGGATGGGCGGGACATGGACAATGTATATGACCTAAACTTATGTACCCCCATGATGAGCTGAAATAAAAAAAAAAGAGAGAGAGAAAAAAATAATGTATCGGGGTGTTGACAGCCTGTTGTCTGGTCCCCCAAGTAAAAGGAGTTTGGAAATGAGATGCCTTCCCCCGATTGTCTGACCCTGTCATCCTGGACACTTATGGCAGACCGTGTCCTGCAGTCCCAGGAGTCCCCATCATGTGCTCGGTGACATTGGAAGGATGACTCGCCTGTTCACCTCTGGCGTCATGTGTCTGCTCCTTTCCCGCGCAGCCTCGATGACATAGGGACGAAGGTCAGGGTATGGCAGGACCCTCCCGAGGCCTCCCCAGAGCCCGCCTGGATGCTGATGCCTCAGCCAGGTGCGCAGAGGCCACCCTGGCCGGCGGGACTGCGGGTCCCTTCCCCTCCCAGGGAGCAGGGGGGCGCCCTCCACACCATGATGGGGGTCCCGGCAGACGGGAGCGAGGGCTGGACAGAGCCCCTGGACAGTGCAGCTGAGTCCTGATTGGTGAGGGCAGTTGTGTCCTGATTAGTCAGTGCGGCTGAGTTCTGATTGGTCAGTGCAGCTGAGTCCTGATAGGTCAGTGCAGTTGTGCCCTGATTGGTCAGTGAGGCTGATTTCTGACTGGTCAGTGCAGCCGTGTCATGATTGGTCAGTGAAGCTGTGTCCTGATTGGTCAGTGTGGCTGAGTTCTGATTGGTTAGTGCAGCTGAGTCCTGATTGGTCAATACAGCCGAGTTCTGATTGGTCAGTGTGGCTGAGTCCTGATTGGTCCATACACCTGCGTCCTCATTGGTCAGGGCAGTTGTGTCCTGATTGGTCAGTGCAGCTGAATTCAGATTGGTCAGTCAAGCTGAGTCCTGATTGATCGGTGCAGATGTGTCCTGATTGGTCAGTGCAGCTGAGTTCTTATTGGTCAGTGCAGCTGAGTCCTGATTGGTCAGTGCAATTGTGTCCTGATTGGTCAGTGTGGCCGAATTCTGATTGGTCAGTGCAGCTGAGTCCTGATTGGTCGGTGCAGTTGTGTCCTGATTGGTCAGTGAGGCTGAGTTCTGATTGGCCAGTGCAGGTGAGTCCTGATTGTTCAGTGTGGCTGAGTTCTGATTGGTCAGTGCTCCTGCATCGTGATTGGTCAATACGGTTGAGTCTGATTGGTCAGTGCAGCTGAGTCCTCATTGGTCAGTGGAGTTGTGTCCTGATTGGTCAGTGTAGCTGAAGCCTGATTGGTCAATACAGCTGTGTCTTATTTTTCAGTGCAGCTGAGTCTTGATTGGTCGGTGCAGCTGAGTCTGATTGGACAGTGCAGTTGTGTCCCGATTGGTCAGTGCGGCTTAGTTCTGATTGGTCAGTGCAGCTGGGGAAACATGCTGTCCCAGCCAGGCAGGGACCTGACCAGAGCCACAGCCGTGTCCTGCGACCCTGTCCCTTCTCTCCCGGGGCAGGGCCTGCCCCAAAGTTCAGACCGCGGGTCCGAGATGTGGGCGATCCTGAGGTCTGCTGAGGGACTTGGGAAGCCTCGGTCTGCAGAGGGAAACCTTCATCCTTTGTCGAGAGAAGAGAAGATTCTACCTGTTGGGCTGGCCTGAACCGCACAGGTGTGTGTGCTGAGTCATAGAGGGGAGGGGGCTGCTCCTGCCGTTGCGGGGTTGGCTCAGATGGAGACGCTGTGCCAGCCCGACGGGGCCCACCCTGCTTACGGGGCACTGGTCAGTGCAGCTGAGTCCTGATTTGTCAGTGCAGTTGTGTCCTGATTGGTCAGTGCGGCTGAGTTCTGATTGGTCAGTGCAGGTGAGTCCTGATTGGTCAGTAAGGCTGAGTTCTGATTGGTCAGTTCTGCTGCGTCCTGACTGGTCAATATGGTTGAGTCTGATTTGTCAGTGCTGCTGAGTTCTGATTGGTCAGTGCAGCTGAGTCCTGATTGGTCAGTGCAGTTGTGTCCTGATTGGTCAGTGTGGCTGAGTTCTGATTGGTCAGTGCAGCTGAGTCCTGATTGGTCAATGTGGCTGAGATCTGATTGATCAGTGCTGCTGCGTCCTGATTGGTCAACACGGTTGAGTCTGATTGGTCAGTGCAGCTGAGTTCTGATTGGTCAGTGCAGGTGTGTCCTGATTGTTCAGTACAACTGAATTCTGATTGGTCAGTGCAGCTGAGTCCTGATTGGTCAGTGCAGTTGTGTCCTGATTGGTCAGTGAGGCTGAGTTCTGATTGGTCAGTGCAGGTGAGTCCTGATTGGTCATTAAGGCTGAGTTCTGATTGGTCAGTGCTGCTGCCTCCTGATTGGTCAATACGGTTGAGTCTTATTGGTCAGTGCAGCTGCGTTCTGATTGGTCAATGCAGCTGAGTCCTGATTGGTCAATGTGGCTGAATTCTGATTGGTCAGTGCAGCTGAGTCCTTATTTGTCAGTGCAGTTGTGTCCTGATTGGTCAGTGAGGCTGAGTTCTGATTGTTCATTGCAGGTGAGTCCTGATTGGTCAGTAAGGCTGAGTTCTGATTGGTCAGTACAGCTGTGTCCTGATTGGTCTATACAGCTGAGTTCTGATTCGTCGGTGCTGTTGAGTCCTGATTGGTCTGTGTGACTGAATTCTGTTTGGTCAGTGCAGCTGAGTCCGGATTGGTCAGTGCAGCTGAGTCCTGATGGGTCAGTGAGGTGGTGTCTTGGTTGGTCACTGAGGCTTAGTCCTGATTGGTCATTGAGGCTGAGTCCTCATTTGTCAGTGCGGCTTAGTCTGATTCATCAGTGTCGCTGAGTCTGATTGGTCAGTTGGTCTGAGTGCTGATTGTTCAGTGAGGCTGAGTCATGATTGGTCAGTGAGGCTGAAGCACGATTGGTCCATGCGCCTGTGTCCTGATTCGTCAGTGTAGTGGAGTCCTGATTGGTCAGTGCAGCCTAGTCCTGATTTGTCAATGCGGCTGAGTCTGATTGGTTAGTGCGTCTGAGTCTGATTCATCAGTGAGGCTGAGTCCTGATTGGTCAGTGCAGCTGACTACGATTGGTCAGTGAGACTGCATCCTGATTGGTAAATGCGGCTGTATCTGGCCGTTGCGACTAAGTCCTGACTGGTCAGTGCAGCTGGGTCCTGATTGGTCGGTGCAGCTGTATCGTGATTGGTCAGTGCGGCAGAGTCCTGATTCGTCAGTGTGCCTGTGTCTTGATTGGTCAGTGCGGCTGAGGTCTGATTAGTCAGTGCAGCTGAGGCCTGATTGGCCAAAGCAGTTGAGTCTGATTGGAGTGCAGCTGAGTCCTCATTGGTCAATGTGGCTGAGTCTGGCTCTCGAGCCGGCCCTGGGCAATCACGCAGGATGCCTGAGCCCGCTCAGAGATCGGCCTTCAGGGCAAAGTGAGGAGTGAGGACCGAGCGCAGGTGCAAGTCCTGCCCTCGTGAGGATTGCCTTCTGGCGGGAGCACAGGTGCAAACGCACAGGTAAGCGATGTCACGCTGTGGGGGAGCAAGTGCCCTCCCGCAGTGCCACAGGCCTGGACACTGCTGCCCTCGTCCCCACTGGGCTCAGACACCTGAACTGGCCTTGCCCACCAGCTCACGGGCCTTCCCTGCTCAGAATAGGCCCCATGGAACCCACAGCCCAAAATGAATCTCCCTGGACCTTCCTGGCCACTCGCCTGCCTGAAACAAAACCTGTAGAAATGTGATCCAACACATCACAGGCAGAGGGACAGCTGCCATGGCAGCATCAGAGCAGAGACACCAACAGAAGGACTGGAAATTGGGGTGCCAGTGAGGTGACAGCAACCTGGGCAAGGAGCCTGTGAGCAGGGTCAGGTCCTGTCCCTAGGACCACGTTCCTGTCACCAGCACCAAGGGCCTGTCACTATGACCAGGGGCCTTTCACTAGGACCAGGGACCTGTCACCATGACCAAGGGCCTATCACTAGGACCAGGTTCCTGTCATTAGATCTGAGTTCCTGTCACTAGGACAAAGTCTTGTCACTAGGACCAGGTCTGTCACTAGGACCACATCCCTGTCCCTAGGACCAGGGGCCTGTCACCAGGGCCAGGTTCCTGTCACCAGCACCAGGGTATGTCACTATGACCAGGGGCCTTTCACTAGGATGAGGGACCTGTCACTAGGACAAAGTCTTGTCACTAGAACCAGGGACCTGTCGCTAGGACCAGGTCTCTGTCACTAGGACCAGGTCTCTGTTACTAGGATCATGTCCCTGTCACTAGGACCAAGTCCTTGTCACTAGGACAAGGTTTCTGTCAGTAGGACCACGTTCCTGTCCCTAGGGCCATGTTCCTGTCCCTAGGACCAGAGGCCTGTCACCAGGACCAGGTTCCTGTCACTAGGACAAAGTCTTGT
Source organism: Lemur catta (assembly GCF_020740605.2). Taxonomy (NCBI): domain Eukaryota; kingdom Metazoa; phylum Chordata; class Mammalia; order Primates; family Lemuridae; genus Lemur; species Lemur catta. Next base: position 56,591,033 of record NC_059143.1, on the reverse strand, counting down.
CACTAGGACCAGGGGCCTGTCACTAGGACCAGGTTGTCCCATGGGGATAACCCATCCCTGCGGATGAAGACACTCTGTGACCTTGGCATCATGACCTTTACCCCTAAATCTTCATAATTCAGGTTCTCAGCTCGCCCTGCGTGTCTCTGCCTGGCAGCAACCAGCACCCTGTGTGTGGGTGCCCTGGCCTGGGCCCCTCTCACCGACCTCTTCCATCTGCGGGCAAAGCGTCAAGCACCTCGAGGGTGCCGTAGCCCAGGGAGCTGTGCGGGCCAAGCTGTGTTGCCAGACCATTGAGAAACGGCTGGGCAGCTGCTGTGCTTGGCAGGAGCTTGTGTCTCCCGGCTGGTGACAGCCCCAGGCCCTGCAGGTGGGCAGGGCTTCCTAAAGCGGGTCTTCCTGAGCCACTGCTGGGTGCCCCCCCCTCTGGGGGCTGCCAGCTCCTACGCCCATCCGTGGTTCTCCCCTCAATGCTCCAGCCTCCGCAGGGCTGGCTTGGGGGCTGTGGTGCCGCCGGGACCCTTCCAATCTCTATCCCAAGCCCTGTCCAGGGTACTGCCCTCCACCCAGAGGGGCAGCGGCCTGCAGCCCTCCCGGAGTCCCTGGAGCCTTCCTGGGCCACCCCACATCGTGTCCTCACCTCGGAGCACACCTTGAGCCCGTGCTGCTCACCATGACCAGGTGTGGCCGCAGACCGAGGGAGGACCTGCTGAGACAGACCCCACTCCTGGGCAGGCAACACCGGGCATCTTGCCACCGCTGCAGGCAGGGACGGCCCGTGCGTCCTGGAGACGGAGGCGTCCCAAGGATCGGACGAGGCCTGGCTCTGCATAGACCGTGGGTTCGCCCAGGCCCTGGGGACAGGGCCCCTCCAGCCATCGCCCTCGGACTCAGAGCCGAGTGAAGGACATGCCTGTGGAGGCCCTGCACCTGGCAGGACGCGACTGGACCTTCAGAGGCAGCCTGCCCAGCCCAGAGTGGGCAGAAGGAAAAGGAGGAAAGGGAAGGAGCTCCAGCTCCTCCGGGTCTCCAGGGAGGCAAGTCCTGCCAGGGCCCCAGACAGCCTCTCCAGAACATGCCCTGGGCTCCATGATGGCCTGGTCCCTGGAAGCTGACAGGGGACAGGGGAGAGGAGACGGGGACAGGAGGGGAACAGCCCCCAGCTATGTCCAAAGCCAGCTGCAGCACCCGAGAGGGAGGCCGGGCCCTGGGGCAAGGGGAGGCACCTGCCTGCCACGCTTGGGCCACGGCTGCTCGGGGCTCTCGAGATCCCTGGTGGTCACAGTGAGGCCTGGGGACAGTGAAATGGAAAGACCACGGCAGTCTGGAGTTGGGGGAGGGAGGCTCCCTACTGCCCTTGGTGGGAGCAAGTGGCCGGCACCCCTGAAGAACTCACCTCCCTGTGCTGCGTTCCTGAGCCCAGCACTTCCCGGGTCCCTAGGGCCCGAGTGAACAGGCCCAGGGGAACAAAGGCCGTTCAGAGGCTGTGGATGCCCCAGACGGCACCAAGCTCCCACACTGGGTGTTCTCAGCTCTTCTGTCACAGTCCAGTCGAGCGCAGGGGCCCTGGGGCGGTTGTCCGTGTTTCCAGTCACAGCAGGGCAACCCTCCGCCTCTCCTCAGGACACTCCAAGTGAGTGGCCACTTGTCGTGGCTGCGGCCGCTGCCCCAGTCAGGGAGAGCTTCCCAGGGCGGCACAGAGCGGCACTGGCTGTCTGTGCCTCCCCCGCACACCCAGCAGGAGCCACGGAAGCTCAAGCCGCTGTGAGCCACAGCGCTGTCCCCGCACCCTGCGGGCAGAGGCCACCCAGGGGCCAGGCACGGCTGGGCTGCTGAGCTCTAGCCCAGCCCAGGTGCCCGGCCTCAGGCTACTCACTGGCCCAGAAGGTCGCTGGGATGAGGTCTCTGACTCCAGTGCCGCCCCAGCCCCGCGAGGGTGCTGGGAGTGCCTGCCCTTCCTTCGGGCAACCTGGAGGCTGGAAAGGACGAAGCCTGGCAGGTCTCCTTCACTGTTCCCGAGGAAGTGAGAGGAAAAGGGCGGAGCTGGTGTCCGGAGCAGGTGTCCCCAGGACATCTGCACGCTCCCAATGACAGCCCTCGCCAGGGAGCACACCCTGCGACCCCACTGCTTGCCAGAACCAGGTGATGTGCGGGAGCCAGGCAGCCTCTGCCGGGCACCGCGACCATGTAGCCCACTGCCGAGCGAGCGAGGTCCGTGCCCTCGGGGCTCCAGTAGCTCCCGTGCAGCCCCGGCAGGGATGAGCTGCAGCCTGAGCGGGAGGTCTGGGGAGGGTGCATGGCGGGGCCGGGCCGGCCGCGGGTATGGACAGCTGGGGGAAGGTCTGCTGGACGCGCGCCATGCCGGGAACAGAAGTTCTCTAAAAAGGAGACTGAAGGAAAGAGACTCATTCCAGAGACCCCGCCTTCCGTGTGATAGGGTGGCCGTTCCAGAGAGCACAGGGAAGGCTCAGGTCACACAGTGGAAGTTCCCGCCCAGGCTCCGGTCAGGTTCATTATACAAATGAGGGATTCACTGGCTTGGTCCTATTGGTCAGTGAGGCTGAGTCCTGATTGGTCAATGCGGCTGAGTCTGATTGGTCAGTGCAGCTGAGTCTGATTGGTCAGTGAGGCTGAGTCCTGATTGGTCAGTGAGGCTGAGTCCAGATTGGTCAGTGAGGCTGAATAGTGATTGGTCAGTGAGGCTGAGTCCTGATTGGTCAGTGAGGCTGAGTCGTGACTGGTCCGTGATGCTGAGTCCTGGTTGGTCAGTGCAGCCGAGTCCTGATTGGTCAGTGCAGATGAGTCCTGATTGGTCACTGAGACTGAGTCCTGATTGGTCAGTGGGGCTGAGTCCTGATTGGTCAGTCAGGCTGACTCCTGATTGGTTAATAGGGTTGAGTCTGATTGGTCAATGTGGCTGAGTCTGATTGGTCAGTGAGGCTGAGTCCTGATTGGTCAATGCAGCTGTGTCCTGATTGGTCAGTGATGCGGAGTCCTGATTGGTCAATGTAGCGGAGTCCTGATTGGTCAGTGCAGCTGAGTCCTTATTGGTCAGTGAGGCTGAGTCCTGATTGGTCAATGCAGCTCTGTCCTGATTGGTCAGTGAGGCTGAGTCCTGACTGGTCAGTGCAGCTGATTCCGATTGCTCAGTGAGACTGAGTCCTGATTGGTCAATGTGCCTGTATCTGATTTGTCAGTGCGACTGAGTCCTGACTGGTCAGTGTACTTGGGTCCTGATTGGTCGGTGCGGCAGAGTCCTGATTCGTCAGCGCATCTGACTTCTGATTGGTCAGTGCAGCTGATTCCTGATTGGTCAGTGCAGCTGACTGTGGTTGGTCAGGGAGGCTGAGTCCTGATTGGTCAATGAGGCTGTCTCCTTATTGGTCAATGCGGCTGAGTCTGCTTGGTCAATGAGGCTGAGTCCCGATTGGTCAGGGAAGTTGAGTCCTGATTGGTCAATGTGGCTGAGTCTGATTGGTCAGTGAGACTGAGTCCTGATTGGTCAATGTGGCTGAATCCTGATTGGTCAGTGCAACTTAGTCCTGACTGGTCAGTGCAGCTGCGTCCTGATTGGTCAGTGTGGCTGTGTCCTGATTGGTCAGTGAGGCTGAGTCCTGATTGGTCAATGCGGCTCAATCTCATTGGTCGGTGCGGCTGAGTCTTGTTTGATCAGTGCAGCTGAGTCCTGAGTGGTCAGTGCATCTGACTCTGATATGTCAGTGAGGGTGAGTACTGATTGGTCAGTGAGGCTGAGTCCTAATTGGTCAATGTGGTTGAGTCTGATTGGTCAGTGAGGCTTAGTCCTTATTGGTCAGTGAGGCTTAGTCCTGATTGGTCAATGAGGCTGAGTCTGCTTGGTCAGTGAGGCTGAGTCTGATTGCTCAATTCTGCTGAGTCTGTTTGGAGTGCGGCTGAGTCCTGATTGGTCAGGGAAGCTGAGTCCTGATTGATCAGTGCGGGTGAGTCTGATTGGAGTGCAGCTGAGTCCTGATTGGTCAGTGAGGCTGAGTCTGATTGGTCAGTGAGGCTGAGTCCTGATTGTTCAGTGTGGCTGAGTCTGGTTGGTCAGTGAGACTGAGTCTGATTGGTCAATTCCGCCGAGTGTGATTGGAGTGCGGCTGAGTCCTGATTCATCAGTACAGCTGAGTTTGATTGGTCAATGCAGCTGAGACTTGATTTGTCCGTGCAGCTGAGTCCTTATTGGTCAATGCAGCTGCATCTGATTGGTCAGTCCGGCTGAGTCCTGTTTGGTCAATGGAGCTGAGTCTGATTGGTTAATGCCGTTGAGTGTGATTGTTCGGTGTGGCTGAGACTGATTGATCAGTGCATCTCAGTTCTAATTGCTTAATGCATGTGAGCTCCAGACGTGCTAAAGCTGAGTCTGATTGGTCAGTGCAGCTGAGTCCTGATTGGTTAGTGTGGCTGAGTCTGATTGGTCTGTGGGACTGATTCCTGATTGGTCAATGCGGCTGAGTCTGATTGGAGTGTGGCTGAGTCCTGATTGGTCAATGCGGCTGAATCTGAATGGGTGGTGCAGCTGAGTCCTGATTGGCCAGTGAGGCCGAGTCTGATTGGTCAGTGAGGCTGAGTCCTGATTGGTCAATGGGAATTGGTCAATGTTTTCCAAGAAGCCCAGCTGCATCCCAGAGCGAAACTCAAGTGTATTTGTAGCCTCATAAGAACACTTGGCACCCAACAAAGTAAAATCCACAAGGTCTGGCATCCAACGAAATGTCCGAGCAAGCAGAAAAATATGACCCCCATACTAAGGAGCAGTCAATAAATTGAAAGCAAACCAGAACTGATACAGATGTCAGCAGAGAACAAGGGCATTAAAACAGCTGTCATAACTGTATCAACGTGTTCAAAGCAAAGGTATAGAAGATGTAAATAAAGAAGACCCAAATGAAACTTACATAAATGAAAACTACCTTGTCTGAGCTGAAAAATACTTGGGAAGCAGGAGGGATGGCCTGGCCGCTGCACAGCCTCCAGCTCTCCCAGGTTGGGGTTTGCCCTTGCTGTGTCCTTACAAGGACAACGCTTGGATTTACTTCCTCTTTCACAGAACCACGAAGCAGGCAGCGTCTGCACTGTGGGGAGGGCACTGTGGGGGGGCACGGCTGGGGCTCCGGGTCAGGTTCCCGGCTGGGGCTCTGCCCTGCCCTGGGCTCCTGCATGGCCGGTGCTGAATTGTCCCGATGCGGGCCTGGTCTGGCCCTGCCTGTCCCCGGGGCTTGGACAGCTCCAGTGCCAGGGGCTTCTCCCAGCCGTGTGCTGACCACACAGCAGCTTCTGGTGCCTGTTGGCTCCCGCCTGGGCCGCGGACGGGGAGGACGCAGCAGAGACCCGCACCCACGTCTGAGCAGCCTGTGGGGGAACTCCTGGGTCACTTGGTGAGCTTCTCGCCAGGTGTGCGCAAACTCCTCTGGCGCCTGAGCAGGTGAACCTCTCCCTGGCCTTTGAAAGTAACAGTACAGCAAACCCACAGCTCAGCTGAGAGGCCACTTTCTGGTCTGGAGGCGTCAGGCACAGGCAGCACCGGGGGCTCGTGGGAAAGCCGAGTGTGACGGGCCGGCAGGGGCTGCTGAGAGGCGGTGGTCTCCTCTGTGCTCCTTGCAGTGCGGGTAACGTCTGCCCGATGGCGGCCAGTGGGGGGGGCGGATGCCCCAGCCTGGCCATGAGGTGGCAGATGGCGCCAGGGTGGGGGGCAGAGGGCGTTGCCGCTGGGGCCTCAGCTGCTGGACCACCGGGTCCCTGCCCTGGAGCTGTCCCCTGTGGCCGAGTGACCAGGGGCGAGCAGGGCCCTCCTTGGCTTCTGACTCAGTCTCTCTCTCTGCATGGGGTGGGGGGGAGCAGTGGCCGGACGATGCTCCGCTCTCGCGCTCTGCACACGGCAGGTGCCGATGTTCCCTTCCCAGAGGGCCACAGCGACAGCGTCCCTGGAGGAGGCGGCCACAGCTCAGCCGGCGTTGCCCTCCGGCCCCGCGGGGGTGGGGACTCACCGTGAAGCCCTGAGTCCCCCTGGGCTCTGGGGAGGTCCTGTTCTCTTGACCCATGGGAAGGGCTGAGGTGCCCAGGCAGAGCTGCCGCCCCTGCCTTGACCCGCCACTGCCGAGTCTGTGTCGGCCCCGTCGTGGGGGACCCGGCGGAGCCGTCACCGAGGTTAGCGTTTGCGCGCGTGGGTGAGACGGTCCCACCCTCTGGGACTCTGCGAGTTGGTTTGAAAACGCAGGATCGTTGGATGGGGACAGGGCATCGTTCTTGTCATCCTCGTTGTTTTGTGCAGATTCACCTTTCCAGCTGGTTAATGTTTTTTTGCTTGAAGAATTTCTTTTAGTTTTTTTTTGGTAATGAGAATCTGGTGGTGATAATTTCTTTCATTTTTTGGTCTGAAAAAGTTATTTTATTTTCTGTTTTGATGGTATGTCAGATATACCATCTGTTTGCTCCTGTCCTCTGGCATCACGCCCTGTGTGAGAGGATGCGGCTGCCAGTGAGTGAGGCCTTCCCATGCCCAGACCTGAGGTCCCGAGGGTGAGTGCGACCTTCCAGTCCCAGCCCTGGGGACACTGCCTTGCTGTCCCCAGCCGCCTGTTAAGGGGCGGCCAATCCTCAGAGACCTGGGAGGGGCTCCATGTGGACATTTGGAAATGGGGAACCACAGTTTCCACCACACTGGGGTCCCTTACGCCCAGGACGTGGTGGCCACTGGTGTGACTTCCACCCGGTGGCCTCTCTACCCTAACGGGGTATCAGACTCTGAGCTGGACGTGGCTCTGGCTCAGCCTCTGGGAGGAAGTTCATTGTCATCTCTGTTTCACTGGCAGGGTGTGCAGGTGGTTGTTCATAAACGTAGTTTCCTTACAGTAATTTCCTCCTTCCAGGGAACGTGCCGTCGCAGCGCAAAGTCCTCTGTGTCCTGCCTTCAGAGTCTCCAGCGTCATTGCTGTGTGAAGTCTGCGACTGCACGGTAGGTACTCCCGTGTGTTTCACTGTGTGTTTCACAATAGCCACACGCTCCCTGGTCATCACCGTTAACCCCAAATCAGGAAACACACCTTTCTCCCTGACAGTCCAATCCACCAGGCCCACTTCACTGCCTTCCTCAACTGGGAGAAAAATGTGTCTTTCCCTTCAGTTCCAGTTTCTTTTTCTGCAACTGTTTCTGAGACTGGCCCTCAGTTTCCCAGCCTTGGCAGATCTAAAGAGCAGAGATGACTCCAAGGCTGGTCTGGGCAGCGCTTCCTCCTGAGCAGATGCAGACTGCACATTCCGGGCAGGAACACCCTGTGTTTATGCTGTGCTCTCTCAGTGCAGCCCCCCAGGGGGAGCGCAGATTCCCCCCCACTGGTGGTCTCAACCTGACAAAGGCAAACAGCGCTTTACAGACTCAAGTCTCGTCATGTCGCTCTCCTGATTTATAACTTTGCCAGTGGTTTCCCACTGGCCTTGGAGAAACAACGCAGGACTGGCCACGGCCTCCAGACCCTGAGCGGTCCTGCCTGCTCCCCTCTCCCACACAGTCAACCCCAGCTGCCTGCAGTCTACTCTGCTCTCACTTTCAGGGACACAGCCGGTTTTTGGTGTCTCAGGGTTTTTATTCAGGTTCCCTCAACGCATCCACCCAGTGGACACCCTTAGCAAATTTTCCAAGGGTTTGCCTAGCTAGAGCCTTAAAGTCACAGCAGTCTGTGGTATCTAACAGTAGAAAAGTTGATAATGTGATTTTTCAAAAGATAAAAAAATTCACTATTTAGTGTATCGTTTGTGAGACTCAGCTTCGATTTATATATAGACCAAGGAAATAGTAGCCAAAAACAGTTTATATTTTAGATAACTAGTAAAGAAAAATTAAATCTCACTGCCAAATGAAAGGCAAATGGCCTAATTGATCATGGAAATTTCATAAGAATTTACTGAACCCCATGTTACCTTGCTGTGTTCTCTAGCCATGTGTGTGCCCACGTGTGTCCACCAGTTGCGAGGTATCTCAGGTTTGCACACTTATGTTTACATCACCAATCAATATGACAAAGTCCTAGTCCATCCTATGACAATGTATATAAATATTGGAAAGCACCTTTTAAAATTTCACCATTTTTACCACTTGTGAATATATAATGTAATGGAGTGTCATACATTGGCCGTGTTGTGCAACCATGTATTTATTAATAGTTCCAGATGTTTTTTTTCTTCCTCTGAAGGAAACTCAGAGCCCATTACAAAGTCACTTTCCTTTCCCTGTCCCCCAAGTCCCTGGCAAGCACTAATCTATTTTTCATCGCCGTGGATTTGCCTGCTCTGGACATTTCATACAAATGGACTCATATAATATGTGGCCTTTTGTGTCTGATTTCCTTCACTTAGTACATTTTCGAGGTTCATCCATGTTGCGATATTCATCAGTACTTCATTCCTTTTTTCTGTATGATTAAATACATATAGCATTCACCATTTTCACCATTTTCACCATGTTTAAGTGGTGACCGTGTGCTTCTGAATGGGAGATTCAAAGCCAGTCTTTGTTAAACTAGAGAGTGTACTCTTAGACAAAGACCAAAACCATTGTCTACTTTTGTATGTTGCCAGCTTATTTTGAATTTGTATCTTTTTTTATACCAGCAGCACTACTAAGAAGATGTTATTCACTTCTAAAATGGATGAATTATCATTATTCTGTGTGAGGAGACTATCTTCTGTAGGGTTTATGGCTCTTGCCATAAGTCTTCAATGTACAAAGACCTCTATAATATATCTTACAATAAGGGGTACTTCTTTGTGACAATATCTTTATTCTTTGAATGTTAATTTGATTAACATTCATTTTATTTGAGTACATACTATGATTTTTGATACCTTGTAATGGCACTGGTTCTGAAAGTAATCAAATGTTTTGGGTGAATTTAAGGAGTTTACATGATACTTATGGTTTCCTCAGTTTAATGTTTATTTTACCATTATTTTGTCACTGGGATAAAGAATAAGGGTGTTTCGGCTCAGTTTCATGCAAAGATTTCACTTTTAAACATTATTTTGCCTAAAATTAGCATTATGATGCTTTCTAAAGAAATGTTTTGTAGACCGTATTTCACAGCAAAATTTCTAAATCTGTACAGGAATTATTACAAAAGTGGACAAGGATTGGCAATTCTTTGTAAAGAATTTCTGAATTATATATAACTCTCTTCTAACATTTAATAAAAGTTTATTTTAACCTAAAAAAAAAAACACTTTAAGTGTGACCGTCATCACATATATAACATGCGGGTTGTCATCTTACTTCTTAGTGGTGTGTTTAGATTCCCAAAAGTTTTTAATTTTGAGGAAATTTTTTCTTTACTTGCTGTGCTTATGGTGTCAGATCTAAGAAGCCATTGTTAAACCCAATGGTATGAAGGTTTATCTCCGTGTTTTCTTCTAGAGTTTATATTTTTATCTCTTACACTTAGAGCTTTGGAGCATTTTTAGTTAAATTTTTCTGTGTGATGTAATGTAAGGGTATAGTTTCCTTCCTGTGCATGTGGATAGTTCTCTAACGTCACTTGTTGAATTTAGTGACCTCGGACCTTGTTTACAATCAATTGACCGTAAAGGTATGGAATTATTTCTGGACTGTCAGTTCAGTTCCATTGATTTATATGTGTACCCTCATGCAAGTATCATCCTGTTTTGATTGCTGTTGCTTTGCAGTAAGGTTTAAGATTTAAAATTGAGAAGTGTGAGCCTCCAAGTGTGTCTTTCTGTTTCAAGAAGATTTTGGTTATTTGTGTTCCCTTAAAATTCCATCTGAATGTTAAGATCAGTTTGCCCATTTCTGCCAAAAGGCTGTTTTGGGTTTTTGTAGGAATTGCATTGAATTTGAGATCACTTTGTGTAGTATGGCCATCTTCAAACACATTCAGTCTCCAGTCCATGAGCATGGACTGTTTTTACAGTTATTTAGAAATTCTTTAATTTTCTCAGTAGGATTTTGTAATTTTTGACATACAGGTTTGCACCTTGGTTAAGTTTTTTCCTAACTGGATTATTGTTGTTGATGTTATTCAAATGGAATTTATTTCTTAATTTTAGTTCCCCGTTGTTGATTACTAGTGTAAAGAAATAAAATAGATTTCTGTGCATTGATATGTTGTTCTGTGACTAAGCTGTATTTGTTTGCTAGCTCAAATAATTTTTTTTAATTCCTTAGGATTTTCTATACTTAAGATCATGTGATTTGGAATCTGTGAATAGTTTTACTTTCCTTTCACATATGGATGCCTTTTATTTCCTGTTCTTATGTAAATGTTCTGGACAGAACTTTCAGTACAATGTTATTTTTTATTTCAAAATGCTAATTAAGATGGTACAAGTGATTTTGTTACATGGATGTCTTGTATGATGCTGAAGTCAGGGGTTTCAGTGTGTTCATCGCCAGAATAGTGTTCATTGTGGGCAAGCTTTTATCTTACAACAACTCTCCCTCTCTCCTCCCTTATAGGTTTTTCATGTCCTTTATATCGCTTTGTGCCCATGTATACCCATCTAGTAGATCCCACTTGTTAGTGAGAACATATGGTTTTTGGTTTTTCATTCCTGAGATAGTTCACTTAGGATAATGGTTTCTAGTTCCCTCCACATTGCTGCAAATGACATTACTTCAGTCCTTTTTTTTTTTTTTTTTTTTAGAGATAGGGTCTTGCTCTGTTTCCTGGGATAGAAGGCAATGGCATGATCATAGCTCACTGCAACCTCACACTCTGGGGCTGAAGTGATCCTCCTGTCTCAGCCTCCTGAGTAGCTGGGACTACGGGGACATGACACCATGCCTGCCTTATTTTTCTTTTTTCTTTCTTTCTTTTTTTTTTTTAGAGACTGGGTCTCACTCTTGCTCTGGCTGGTGTTTCCCTCCTTTTTATGGCTGAATAGTACTTCATGATTTATATACATACATGTATATACACACACACACACACACATACACACACACATATATACACACATTTTTGTCCCCTCATGAATTGAAGGGCACTTACGTTGATTCCACATCTTTGCAATTGTGAATTGTTCTGCTATAAATATTCGAGTGCAGGATAAAATGACTTCATTTCCCTTGAGTAGATACCTAGGAGTGGCATTGCTGGATCCAATGGTAGTTCTACATTTGTTTCTTTGAGGACTCTCCATTATGTTTTCCATAGAGTTTCTACTAATTTCAGTCCCACCAGTGTATCAGCGTTCCTTTCTCTCTGCATTTGTGGCAGCATCTATTGTTTTTTGACTTTTTTTTTTTTTTTTTGAGACAGAGTCTCGCTTTGTTGCCCAGGCTAGAGTGAGTGCCGTGGCGTCAGCCTAGCTCACAGCAACCTCAAACTCCTGGGCTTAAGCGATCCTCCTGCCTCAGCCTCCTGAGTAGCTGGGAGTACAGGCATGCGCTACCATGCCCGGCTCATTTTTTCTATATATATATTTTAGTTGGTCAGATAATTTCTTTCTATTTTTAGTAGAGACGGGGTCTCGCTCTTGCTCAGGGTGGTCTTGAACTCCTGAGCTCAAGCAATCCACCCGCCTCAGCCTCCCAGAGTGCTAGGATTACAGGCGTGAGCCACCGCGCCCGGCCCTGTTTTTTGACTTTTTAATAATGGCTATTCTGATTGGGGTAATGTGGTACGTTATTGTAATTTTAATTTGCATTTCTCTGATGATTAGTGATGTTGAGCAGTTTTTCATATGTTTCTTGGCCATTTGTCTATCTTCTTTCCAAGAATGTCTGTTTCAGTCTTTTGCCCATTCTCGGATGAGGGCGTTCATTTTGTTCTTGCTTATTTGTTTGAGTTCTTTGTAGATTCTGGATATGAGTCTTTTGTCAGATGTATAGTTTATGAGTATTTCTCCCATCGTGTAGGTTGTCTGTTCAGGGTGTTGGTTATTTCCTTTGCTGTGTACAAATTTTCTAATTTAATTAAGTCCCATTTATTTATTTTTGTTTTTGCTCTTTGTCTTTGGGGTCTTGGTCATAAATTCTTTGACTTGGCTGAAGTCTCAAAAGTTTTTCCTACTTTTTTTCTAGAATTTTTATGGTTTCATGCTTCTCATTTAAGTCTTTAATCCATCTTGAATTGAGTTTTGTATGTAGTGAGAGAGGGATCCTGTTTCCTTCTTCTGCGTATGGATATCCAATTTTCCCAGCACTATTCATTAAATACAGCTTCCTTTCCTCAGTGTATGTTTTCTGCTTTGTCAAAAATCAGTTGGTGCTAGGTAGATGGTTTTATGTCTGGGTTCTCTATTTTGTTCCCTTGGATTAGTCTCAGTTTTTTACACCAGTACCATGGTGTTTGGGTTCCTGTAGCCTTGTAGTATAATTTGATGTCACGTAATGTCATACCTCCAGATTTGTTGTTCAGTATAATGTTGCATGCAGAGGTGAAAGAGAGCATCTTTGCTTTGTCCCTGATCTTAGCGGTAAAAGCTCTCAGTCCCCAGTATTGAGATAATGTTCACGGTGTGTTTTCCATAAATGCTTTTTATCATACTAATAAAATTGCATTCTATACCTAGCTTGTTTGGTTTTTAGATAAAAAAATGGCGTTGTATTTTGTTTAAAGCTCCTTCTGTAAGAATGGATATGATGATGTGATATTTTTCCTTCATTATGCTAATATGGTGTAGTACATAGGAGATAATAGAAAAAAACTTTGGGTAGATCCCTCGAGGTCAGGAGTTCGAGACCAGCCTGAGCAAGAGCGAGACCCGGTCTCTACTAAAAATAGAAAGAGATTATCTGGCCAACTAAAAAATATATATAGAAAAAATTAGCCGGGCCTGGTGGCGCATGCCTGTAGTCCCAGCTACTCAGGAGGCTGAGGCAGGAGGATCGCTTAAGCCCAGGAGTGTGAGGTTGCTGTGAGCTAGGCTGACGCCAGGGCACTCACTGTAGCCTGGGCAACAAAGCGACACACTGTTTCAAAAAAAAAAAAAAAAACGCAGCTGGATGTTTGGCCTGAAGCCAGTGAATGACAAAACGATTCTGACTGATACATTGAAAAAAACAGTGGTCGGAGGGTTTCAGGACCTTGAGGTCTCACCTGCCACCGACAGACACCTCGCCCCCCGCCAGCCCGGCACCCCGCTTCCTCGTCAGGGCACGGCTGCGGCCCACACCGTGCGCAGACGCCATCCGCAGTCGCCTGCAGGCCGGGCGGGGAAGAGGCTCCCGCGCGCTCCCGCCCAGGCTCCACCCCCTGCTGCCGGCGGGCGGCGTTGTGGAGGTGGGGGAGCCGCCGCAGCCCAACGCGAGGCGGGGCCCGGCCGGGGCGGGTCCTGGCCGGGGCGGGGCCGTCATGGCGGCCGCGGCGGTTGCGTCACGAAGCCCCGCCCTCCCGGCAGTCTCGGAATGTGCCTCGCCTCTGGCTGCGCCCGCGCACGAGTCTGGGCGGGGCGAAGGGAGCCGGGAAGCGGAAGCGGCGAGCGCGCCTGGAGCGCAGCTGCGGGCGTGGGTGCGGCAGGAGCCGCGGAGCCGGCCGGGGAGCGGGGCTGCCGGAGCGGGCGGCCGAGACAAAGGCGACGGTGAGTGCAGCGCCGGCCCCGCGCCTTGCCCTCTCGGGCCCTTGCGCGGCGGCCTGAAGCCCCGAACCCCGGTCCCCGAGGGCTCCGCGGTGAGCGCGGCCCGGCCCTGCCAGCCGCGGGCTGCGGGCTGCGCCTGCGGCTCCGCTTCCAGGTTTGGGCGAGGTCTCTTCCCCGAGGACCGCCCTTTGGGTTTCGTCCGTTCTCTCTGAGGAACGGACGCGAGCGCAGCTCAGAATTCAGGCAGGCGGGCACTGAGGTGGCCGAGCGCCCGCCGCGGGGACACGGAAATGCGGACCCCTCCCCCACTTGGCGGGTCTGGCGGTCGCGAGGGTGGCGCGAGGGGCTGGCGGGGACACCCGGGGTCTCCAGGTGCGGGTTGGCGGGGCGGGGACCCGGGCTCCGGAGCCCTGACTGTCGCCCGAGGCGCCCGGCGCGTCCCGCCCGCGGGTCCCGCCGCGGAGCTCGCTGGGCTCGGAGCGAAAGTCCCGCCGCCTCCTCGGAGGAGCGCGGGTGACTCCCGCAGGTGGGTCACCGGCTGTGGCTGCGGGTTGTGACTTTGGTCCCGGGTGTGGTGGGTAGCGGCTCGCTCTGCCGCTTTAACAGCTGAAAAAGCGCCCCAATCCACTGACTTAAATATGTGCAATAAACAGTGTTGAGATTCCTTATTACCTTGCAATTATTTTAAATGATGAGGCTTCGTAGAGGAATTTGGTGGTGGTGTGCAGCTTAAAAAATTTAAACGTTAAAGGGCTTGGAATACAGTAGATGCTCCTTAAAATATTTGTTGAACGAATGAATCTGGAAACATCAGACAAAGCGGGTCTCACGTGTAGTAAAATTTAGGCACATACCCTTTTGCCTAAGATTAAGGAAAAAACGTTGGCAAAAAACATGTAGTTTTGTTTATATGCTTGTTTTTGATTTTTACCCAATATATGCATACTTTGGAAAATCAGTTGTTACTCTCAGTGCTACTAACATAGAAAATAAGTTTGAAATGTGAATTTTTTATTTTGAGAAAAGTTGGTATACATTATCTATTTCTTAAAAACAGGCTTTATATCTCATTTTCTTTAAAAATAATGGAGAACATAAAGAGGCGCTGGGATTGTATTTTGAGACCCGGCTTTATTTTTCATTGTGAGTAAAGTTGTTTATATGTTTTTGAGGGACTGCTATGGTCTTGAGTTTCTTTTTCTACAAGGGAGAACTGTAAATTGAAGGAGAGAAAAAAAAAAAACCTAATGTTGCACTGATACAATTAAACATTACCATTTACTCAACAGATATTCATTAAACATCTATTATGTGCTGAGAATCTGTGTTGAGTGCTGTTTCTGGGGATGAACAAAACTCACAATAATCCTTTTTTAAAACGAGCATAAAGTTCTTATAATCGATGTTGCAAGTGGAGGCTGTCTTAAACGCCTAGTGCCTGCTTTAGGTTGGGAAAGATGGCAGGTGAACTGCAGGAACTGTAAATTCCTAACAGTCTATTTAAAAGTTAATAAGTAACTTAAAAGGGCTAAGATCATTGGGTTACACTTTCCTATTGTCTGTTTAGTAAAATCTATCTACATTTTAAAAAGAAGGGAGGAAGAGATTTAACAAATTGGTGTTTTTATTATCTCTGTCTTACAAGAAGATTTTAGGATAGCATATTTATTGAAAGGTCTTGTACTTCTGGTTCTGTGTTCTGTAAATAATCTTTGCAACAACAATATTTTCTGTGTTTAAAAATCAGTGATGATAAACATTGGCTTCCTTTTCCATAAGGAACATTTTTAATTAAAGCACCATTTCAGGAATTTTATTTTGTCCTTTTCTTTACTATTTACAAACACAGGATTAACTTGATAATGCTGAAATTAGAAGGATTATTAGTAATAATTTGTGGTTCCATATATGGACTTCATCTATAGTTTTACAACTGATAGAACTGCTTATTAAAAAGACGATGAAATTTTTAGTATTGCATTTATTCTAAGGTTGCATTGCCTATTATTATTTTATTTATGTATGTTTAAAAACAATATTTGGCCTCTTCAGAAGTCTGAGTTAATGCACTCCAAAGCCAATCTTGATCTTTACAAAATAATGTAGATTACTATTTTTTTTGCAGTTAGCTTTTGAATTTTGGTGGACCCTTTTGACTTGTCAATGCTTATAATAGTTGCTGGATCATTTCTGTCAGCGTATAGATAATATATGCAGCATATAGATACTGCTATCTCCCATCTTTAAAAAACCTTGTTCACATCTTTCTTTAGTTACTACTCTCCAGAAAAGTTGACATTTGTGGTCTTCAGTACTCCCTCTCTCTCTTGGATCCACTACAGTGAGGTTTTTTTTCTCTTCCATTCTACCATAGCAGCTCTTTTTTGAGGTTACTAGTGACCTCTTTGGTGAATTCTAATGTCAGTGAATATAGCAGCAATAACAGCATTTGATGTGGTTGATAATGTTCTCTTGTTTGAAACCTTCTTCCCTTTGCTTCTGTGATATTACTGCTTATTTTCAGTTTCTTTTGCTGGTTCCTTTTCATCACTCCAACTTCTAAAAAATGAGGCAGTGTTCCAGGTATATATATTTAGACCTCTTCTGTATTTATATTTAGTCCCTTTTGATCTCATCTAGCTAGAATTATATATTTCTAACTAAAAATTTTATCTTTAGTCTGAATTTCTTTCCTAATCTCCAGACTTGTATGTTCGTCTGTGTACTCAACATTTTCAGCTAGATGTCTAATTTAACTAGACATCTAGATCCCAAATTTAACATGTCACAACTGAACAACTCATCGCCTCCTTCTTCTCTCCCACCCCCTCCAATAATAGTTTCCATTCCATTCTTCCTCATCTTTTAAATGTCCACTCGCTCTTGCAGTATCTCTGGCCCCAAACCTCATAGACATCTTGACTGCTTTCCTTCTGATACTCCCATGTCTAATTCAAATAATTGTCATGAAAGTACATTCTTTGTGTACTGTAAATGCTGCCATAACTATAAATGGAACCACAATTTGCTGCCACCCCTGTAAGCAACCATAATCTCTTGTTTGTGTTATTTTCGTAGTCACTAGTCTCCCCGCTGCTTCTGTACTTTTCTATTCTCAACCCAGCAACCAGGGTGATCCTTTTAACATGAAAGTCTGATTATTTTACTCTTGTGTTCAAACCGTTCAGTGGCTTTCTATATCCTTGAGAGTAAAAGCCAGAATATTTACTGTGCCTATAAGAGCCTCTGTTGATCTATACCTCCTGCCTTTCTGGTTTTGTGTCCTACACAATCAGGTTTCTACTTGGCTTCCTATACTCTGGCCCCCAGGCATCCTCCAGGTTTCTTGAACCTGCCAAGCGCAGGCTTGCTTTCATGCCCTCAGGGATAGAGCATTGTTTTATTCACTGCAGAGTCCCCAGGACCGTGGCCTCTTAATGGGCACTCACAGTTCCTGAATGAATGGCTGCTTGTCTTATTACTCCTGATTCTGGTTACAGCCTATATGCATGTTTCTGTAACAAAAGTATTTGAACTTCACCTAAAACTGTATAGTCCTGTAAGAATTAAGTAGAAACAAATTTAGATACAAGAATATAAAGTAAGTTTTAACTCAATTTTTGTGTATGGGAAATGAAAATACACAGTGAAATGGTAAGGAACAGAGGAGATGGGAAAGGAATGAAGAGAGCTAAGGCAAATGAAATAAAGAAGAGGAAAACCTGATTTGGAAATAGGGTGACAACGTGTAAAAAATGTATTTTTTGCTTGCCCCGTATTTCTTTTAAGTTCCATTTCTTGAGTTCTGAGTGTTAGTGATTTTCATGGACTAGACACTTCAAGTTGGACTATATGATACCCTTCTTTTTATCAGGGATGTAGGCTCAGGTGAGATCAGAAGCCAAAACTTCATTGTTCTTCTGTGTTTTGCTCAATTCTTTTTGTTAAAGAAAAGGAGAAATTACTGAGAAAGCCTAATGGTATTCTTAGCAGTTTTTATTTTTTTTGTAGAAACCTCCAATAGAAGTCTCATAGTTTTAGGGAGAAATTTTCAGTGTACAAAAATGTATTGGTATGCCTGTCCTCTTGGTACTGTACCGCCTATTTAGTCCCCCCTTAAAAAAGGAGAGAAATATAAGTACATTTATTTTGCATGGTAAACTAGCAGCTAGCTACAATAATCACAAGTTTATTGAGTAGCATTAAATGCATATACTTATTTGTGCTCTTAAATGAAAAAAAAGAAAAATGCTTGTACAGACTTAAATGCATAGTCTAAAAATGCAGTTTAACTGATATTTAGTTGGGAAATGAGAGTGCAAGGGGAATTAATGATATGCAGATTTTTAGTATTTCTTTCTGCTAAGACAAGATTTTTTTCTTTTACCCTTTTTCCCTGAGCTGTAGGTCTCATTTCCTGTTGGTTGATTAAAAAAAAAATCTTTTAGATAAATTGTTGAAATGAGTAGCTCAGTAGTTCCTGAATGAATAAATAATTTTATGTGCAAGTATAAATTCTCCTTAAACCAGTCTCCACAGTTTCCTATTTTTGTGTAATATGCAAAAATTTGTGTTTATTGACTTGGGGGACTTTTATGCGGCCATAATGTGGACTTGGTTTTCATGGCTATAGGGAGTGTGGGTGTATATGTGTGTATTTCTTTACAGTTTTTGTAATATGAACATGTAATTTAGACTGATACGCTGATATTTTACTTTAACTCCTGAGCACTAATTTGAACAAAAATCGGATTTGGTGTTATATTTTTCTTTCACTTTAAAATAAACATGACCTTTATAATTCTTAAAAAGTCTATTTACATACCAAATAAAATGATTTTGGATGATACACTAGAAGTGTTTGCCTATGGTTTTGAAATAATCCTAGCCTGAACAACATAGTGAATTTATTTTATAGACTAATTAGGTCATCTTCATTAGAATTCAACATTGATGTACTTGAATTCATATGTTAGCATTTCACATATGAAGTAACCATCTTGGGTTAGTAAGATCCTTATTTCTGAGCTGGTGTGTAGTCCTACCACTAAGTTTATTTCAGCTGTAGTCACAGGTTTTTTTTTTTTTTTTTAAAGAGACATAGTTTTGCTCTGTTGCCCAGGCTGGAGTGTAGTGGTGTGATCATAACTCCTGGGATTGTTGTAGCTAGCTACTAATTTGCCATGCAGAACAATAGATGTACTTATATTCCTCTCCTTTTTTAAGGGGGACTAAATAGGCAGTACAGTACCAAGAGGACAGGTATACCAATACATTTTTGTACACTGAAAATCCCTCCCTAAAACTATGAGACTTCTGTTGGAGGTTTTTACATTGGCAATCTCCTGCCATTGCCTCTTGAGTAGCTGGGACTACAGGCGTGTACCACCGTGCCCAGCTGAGCAGAATTTTTTTTTTTTTTTAGAGATGGGGTCTTGCTGTGTTGCCCAGGCTGGTCTTGAATTCTTGGGCTCAGGAGATCTTCCTGCCTCTGACAACCTCTCAGACAATCTCACCTTTGCTCATTACACTCTATCCAAGTTAGTCTGTTCAATTTCTCAAACATGCCATGCTTGGTCTTGCCTTAGGACTTTTACACTAGTTGTTTCCTTTGTCTGAATGGTCTTTCCCAGATCTGGAGCCTGGCCCCTTAACTTTAAGGTCTCAGCTTAAATATCACCTAAGTCACCACTCCGTTTAAAATAGCTTCCCCATTACTGTTTTAATTTCTTCATGGCATTTCTCAGTCCTTGAAATTATGTATTTTTATGTATATTTCTTATGAGAGCAGGGACCTCCTTTGTCTTGTTCCCTGCTGTCCACAATGCCTAGAATGCTACCTGGCACCAAACAGGTGTGCAGTGAAGTGTTGAATGGATGAAACCGGGTCAAGGGCAGACCAGGGTCTGGGCAGGGCCAGACCAGTCTCAGCTGTTCTGTTATGAATGATTTTAGTGTACTAGTATTTTAAACTGTCAACAGCCCATTTCTTCTGACCTGGGGAAGACAGAAACTGGATCGGTCAGACAAAAGCCTGGTTTTAGAAAAGGGTGAGACAGTCTGGGACCTGCTCTGGTCCTCAGCGTGTCCTGTGGAGCCAGTGGTGCTGGCGTCGGTGGGTGCCTGTGCCTCTCGCTCCGAGTCCGCGCCCGGTGCCTCGTCTGCAGCTTGGACTGGCCGTGGGGGGACAGTTACAACACGGGAGTGGGCAAAAGCTGCAGATCAGGGCTCTGTCTTTCAAAAGAGGTGGTGGTTCAGTATTTATCAGGAGACCACTGGGTGGGCCCATGTGAAATTGCTGGTTTTTGCTTGAATATTGGCAATTTCTTATGTTTTAACCTAGTAGTTAGTTGGTTTGGTTTAAAGATAATTTCTTCATAGGAGTTAGTGAAATTACCTCAGTGCTTTACTTTCTTTCTTTTTCAAAATTATGTTCCCTTCACATCTGATGATTACTTGAAATTCATTTAATGCATAAAATTAGCTATTTATATGTTTGTATGTTATTTAGCTGTATATCTAATAGTTTAGCTTATTCCAAAGCAGGCACGAAAGATCTTCAGATTCCTCTGAGAATGTTCTTGGTTTTGCTACTGAGCAGTAAATAAGCCTTTTGAAAGGTGTTCCTTTTCTAGTCAAGAAAGCAGATCCGATTCAGTTAGTGATACGGCATTATCTACCCTTTTTTTCCCCCCCAGAATGATTTACATAAATATGTCCGAGTTCAATTCTTTGGTTTTTTTTTTTTTTCTGGCTTTTTTCTTCTTTTGCCCATTATTACTCCTGAAGCGCTTGCTTACATTTTCTGATCATTTACTTTTGCTACTCCATGATTTCTTCTACAAATAAATGTCACTAAATCAATGAAATGATTTTGTCTTGTTTCTCGAGTTTTTTCCTGTTATCTTTCCTGTGGTTACCTGGACATTCCAGCCCATTTCCAACCCTCCCCCCAGCTCTCCAGTAAAGAGACATGAAATTACAGGCATCATTTTCTTATCTGAGGAAGTTTATTGTTTGAAAATTGAACTTTGTTGGCTCAGGGGAATTTATTGGTATTTCTTGAGCAACATTTGCTTTATGTTAATTCTGAATAAGTGGATTTGAACTGGTGGTATTGAATTGTTATAAAATATGACACCCACATTTCCTATCCTTTAACTCAAATTGTTCTCTTATGTGCGTATGAAAAAAAAGTGTTTAATATAGAGCATCAGAAAGTACATATAAGGTAAAGAAGAAACCTTTACGCCTACCACCGCAAGATAACCAACCGCTGGTAATATTTTGCTGAGTGTCCTTCCAGATAAATCAGTGAATATATGCTTTTTCACAAAAGTAGGATCTTATTATACATACTATTCTATAACATTTTGCCTTAGCAAATGTTATGATCATATAAGCATTGCTTTTTATTACTTCAGTTTGAAAGGGTCTTATTGGAAAGTGAAAATTTTGTTTGACAAGGGTAAAGCTGTCAGTAAAGTTGTGATTAAAAACAATGGTGTTTATGGAGAGCAGAATGTGGCAGAGTCAACTGGAGATGAGAATTACTTAAGCAGTAATTGTTTTCTTAGGAGCTCTCTCACCATTGTACAATAGCCTGATTGTTTTATACTAGCTAACAAAAACCGTTCCTGACTCTATGTAAAGTAGAATTATTTTAAATAGCCATATGGTGAAATATGGGCCTGTAAATATGTTCATATTTTTTAGACTGCCCAAGTCCTACTGATGTCTTAATATTAAAAACTTCTAGAAGAAAAATGTGTTTTTTTGACATCCTTCATCTATGTGTAGTACGACAGTTTTATTAGATATTGCTACCCTTTTTGTGTGTCAGAGTGAGGGAGTTTTTAGAAAAAGAAAATTTAGCATGTAAGAATTCTTATGTTAATGTCTGATTTGACTTTTGTTTTATGACTGAAAATTCTTGTGGAAGAATTGCTGATATGTATTGGTGTATTGCATTCTTGGAAATTACCGGTCCCAATCTTGTCAAGTAATTGTTTAGGTCTTAAGGTAGCAATTTTTTTTTTTTTTTTTTGAGACAGAGTCTTAGTCTGTTGCCTGGGCTAGAGTGCCCTGGCGTCAACCTTGCTCACAGCAACCTCAGACTCCTGGGCTCAGGCAATCCTCCTGCCTCAGCCTCCTGAGTAGCTGGGACTACAGGCATGCACCACCATGCTCGGCTAATTTTTCTATATATATTTTTAGCTGTCCGTATCAGTTCTTTCTATGTTTAGTAGAGACGGGGTCTTGCTCTTGCTCAGACTGGTCTCAAACTCCTGAGTTAAAATGATCCATGCGCCTCAGCCTCCCAGAGTGCTAGGATTACAGGCATGAGCCACCGTGCCCGGCCAGCAATTTTTTTTTGAGACAGCTCTTACTCAGTTGCTGGGGCTAGAGTGCTGGTGGAGTCGTTATATCTCTCTGCAACCTCCTACTTCTCGGCTCAAGTGATCCTCGTGCCGCAGCCTCCCAAGTAGTTGGGACTACAGGCATGCGCCACCGTGCCCGGCTACTTTTTTCTGTTTGTGGTAGAGATGGGGTCTCACTCATGCTCAAGCTGGTCTTGAACTCCTGAGCTGAAGGGATCCTCCCCCTTCGGCCTCCCAGAGTGCTAGGCTTACAGGCACCAGCCACTGTGCTGGGCCTGAAGTAGCAATTTTTAAAGCCAATCAAATATGCTTTAAGGGTTTTATAATTTAAATGTTTTTTTCTTTGCCACAGGAAAGGTACCTGTTACCTAGGGTAGAAGTAGGCTGTTGATGTTTTGCCTTGTTTTTAGCTATGTCATTTTCTGTGTTGTATTACTGCTTGCTCGCAAGCTCTTGTAGTCATTTTCTGTTCAGTAGCCATTTCTCTTACCCCACAATGCTATATCCTGGACGGTGCATGTGTTGTGGAAAGCACTTCTCACATGGTAAAGAAAAATAAAAAGCAGTGTAGTCAATGTGGATTTTTTTTACTGAGAAATGATGTATTTCTTGTTTAGAGACTGGCAGTGTAGTCACTAAAAAATGTTTTTCATCCACATTATATGTTTGTGAATGGATATGCAGGTGTCTCTGTTTGTTGGAAGGTAAAGTGAATCTTGAGATAAATTCGAGAAAAGTGTTTAGAATTATTCCATACATTTTGCTGTTTTAAAAAAGTGTTATTTTTTAAAAAGTTTCATTCCACAGTGAGTTTTTAGCCTCCTCTTTTTACATTTATTTTGTTTTTGTAAACTGTTCTAAAGAAGCTTAGAAACTAGTCACACAGTAAGTGGCAGAACTCACATTTGAAGTCTTTTCTGATTTTTCAGAGTCAGTAAGCTTGGGAAGCGCTGTACAGTGGCAGAAAGAATATGGACTTTGGAGTTAGACACACCTCAGTTTGATTCCTAAATCTGTCACATATTTGCTGCATGGCAAGTTCTTACCCTTGGTGATTTTTATTTTTCTTTTCATTTAAGTGAGGGTAATAGGCTTATTAAGATTAAATGAAGTAATACACATAAAGCGCTTGGCTTGTAGAAGGTGCCGATAAATGTTTCATTTCCTTTCTGCTACACCTTATGGTTTTAAAATATCTTGGAAGCCACTTGGACATTTCACTTGAAAGTGAATTGCAGTCAGGAAACTGGAAATAGACATAACCCAGGTGGACTCATATTGTAGTGACCCTCTTAATTTCCCTGTCTGAGAAGCAGAGTGGTTCTTATAACTGTTCAAAATATTTGACTTCAAGGCAGGTTTTATTGTTAAAAGCTGAAATGGAACCCATTGGGATGAGTTAATTATTGCTGACCAAAATGGCAAGAAAGTAACTATTTCTACATTTCCTGAGAAATTGAAGCATTTGTGCTGTATGCATAAAGATGGTAAATTTTAAAGGCTAAGAACTGACCCTTTGAAAAGAAATATATGATGAAAATAGGAGAAGAAAGTGTTAAACCAATAATAAAATTTTTTTTATCAGATTTAAGAGATGGTGCTGATTCAGACGTGCGCACAGTGACACAGGTGCTAAATGCAGTGCTGGAGGGAGTACAGATCTGTGGAACCTGTTGCAGAAGCACTTTGGCAATGTCACAGAGCAGAACTTAGTACTTCTGAGAGTACATCCTAAGTAACCGATTTTTCTGTTTTGCGGGAGTGAGGGGAGAAATAATTTTTTTACTGTAACAGCCTTATTGAGATTATTCACATAACATAAACACCTTTTTAAAGTACATAAGTCAGAGTTATATAGCCCTTGCCACTATCTAATTTTACAATGTTTTCATCACCCCCCCCCCAAAAAAAAGAAATTAGTAGTCGTTCCCCGTTCTTCCCTCTCCTCAGCCCCTAGCAACCACTAACATATTTCATCTTTCTAGATTCGCCTCTTTGGACATGTGATATAAATGGAATTATATGCTGTGTGGCCAACTGGCTTTTTTTCATTTTGCATAATGTTTCAAGTGTGATCTGGACAGTGTATATCAATAGTACATCATTCTCTTTTATGGCTAAATATTATTCCATTGTAGGATATACAACATTTGACTTATGTATGCACTAATGAATAGGTAGTGAGTGAGTGAACCCAAACAACTATGATGAACAACGCTGCTATGAAAATTCATGTATGGGTTTTTTTGTGTGGATATGTTTTTTTTTTTTTTTTTTTTCAGACAGTGTCTCACTCTGTTGCCCGGCCTAGAGTGAGTGCCGTGGTGTCAGCCTACCTCACAGCAACCTCAAACTCCTGGGCTCAAGCAATCCTTCTGCCTCAGCCTCCCGAATAGCTGGGACTACAGGCATGCGCCACCATGCCCGGCTAATTTTTTCTATATAGATTTTTAGCTGTCCAAGTCATTTCTTTCTGTTTTTAGTAGAGACGGGGTCTTGCTCTTCCTCAGGCTGCTCTCGAACTCCTGAGCTCAAACAATCTGCCCTCCTCGGCCTCCCAGAGTGCTAGGATTACAGGCGTGAGCCACCGCGCCCGGCCATCAAATCTCAATTTACTGAATCTTTTTTGATTTCAGATCAGGTTCCCTTCACAATATTGACTATGAGATTGCAGTCTAAGAATTTTCCATTTTTTTTGTCAAGCAAGAAAAAAATTATCTATAATCCTCGTATTTGTGGTTTCCAAAATCATACTGTTTAACTCAAGTAATTTGTCTCTTTTTCGTATGTGCTCTTAACATTATCACAAGCTATATAATACCTGCTGTTGATATTTGTCTGATTGAAAGGTTTTCTTGGTGTGCTATTTCACCAGCAAAGGAATGTGTGTAAAGAGGTCTCTGAAACACTAGCTCTAGCCAGTGCTGACACTAAGGAGTTAAGATCCTGTGTACATCCGGTGTTCTCACAGCACTTCTCTGAACCAAGGACAAATGACAGACTTTTTTAGTCGTGATGTACAGTCAGCCCATGGGTTCTGTAGTCATGGATTCAACCAACTTTCTTGTCATTATTTGCTAAACAATGCAGCATAACAATTATTTACATAGAATTTACATTGTATTAGCTAGTATAAGTAATCTAGAGATGATTTAAAGTATACAGGAAGATGTGTGTGGATTATATGCAAATACTATGCAATTTTATATAAGGGATTTGAGCATCCTCAGATCTTGGTATCTGCAGGGAGTCCTAGAACCAGTCCCCCAGGGATACCAAGGGACAGTAATCAGCTGTAACTGATTACTCCTTTTAGATGTAATTTATTCATTTGAGCTATGAGAGACTTAATATTAACTAATCCAACCCATTTATTTTTTAAGATATGATTAAGGCCCAGAAATCTTAGCACTGTACTCCAGGCTTTTGGTCTTTAGTCTGGTCTTGCTGATATTTGCTGATAACTTTATAATAAGCTTTGTGATAGTAAAAAGAAACCATGAAATATTTAGCAATTTTTCATTTTCTCTTAAACTTCTCAATACAATAATGATCATTTCTGTGGTATATTGTGTTTTTCTACAAGCAGAAATGAATGCCGAACCCTTACGAAGAGATAAAGGTTATTTGGTACATATTGGTGGTCTCTGTCCTTCAGTATCTGAGGTATGCCAAGATTTCTTTTTTGAACTTCATTTTTAAGTTTGTTAATTGTTCATATTATGATCATTTGTTGTGTTTCTACTTTTCACAAAGTTATTTCTCTTTTTTTATGCTGATTGAAGGTCTCATTTCCAGAAATACCAAGTTTCTGAAATTTCAATTTATGATTCTTCTACTAATTACAGGTGTGTTTCCCAAATTCAGTCAAATGTGCATTACTGTGTGCCTGCTGTTCACTAGAGGTTCTGTAGCAGACATCGGCCACAGTGGTGATAAAGTCAAAGGCCATTCCCACAGGAGTGTCCCAGGCTAGTATAGGGGGACACGTAGACAAATAGTTGCAGTCATTATAGACAAATAGCTGCAGTCATTAGTTTGTGCTGTTCTTAATCAGATCTTTCTTTGATTATACTTTGTAGCTTGTCATTAGAGTGCCTTAGTTAAGGAGAATGGGCTCCAGAAATAGATAACTTTGGCTCAATTCCCAGGTCTGTTAGCAACTTTATGAATAAATTTGGGCAATTTACTTAATCTTTTTGTACCTCAGCCTCCTCTTTGTCTATAAAGTGAGGTTAATAGTACTGTCATAGCGTTGTTGTGAAACTATGAGTTAAGTATGTAAAGCACTAGGAGTAAAGCCTAGCACATAGTAGATGCGCAGAAAATTGTATTCTATTATTTCTAATTTTAATTGCTTTTTAGATGACACTTTTATACTTTTTAGGTAGATAGCTACATCATCTATATATAATCTCTTCCAGTATATACATTGGTACTTTCTATTTTGTGACATTCTCAGATCATTCAAATCACAGTGGTGATGGAAATACCTTTACTATCTTCTGATAAAAAGTGCTGGCTGTTCATTTCAAATATGAAAATCTTTTATCAATTAAGAGAATCCTGTTTGTAGTTGGGGTTGAAATTTGTTAAAAAATAGGTGTTTAATTTTATTTAATGGAGTCACCTAAGAGTATGTGCTTTTTAAATTTTACTCATTAATGTGGTATTAATACATTTCATTATAGTAAAGTAGTATTATAATTCTAGTAGTATTACCTGATGTGAAAGATTCTTTCAATATCTTGTTGAATCCTTAAAACAAACTGTGGGGTTTTTTTTCTTAATTATTATACATACTGTGTGGAAATTTAGGAAATACAATTAAATGCAAAAATACAAGGAGGTTATAAAAAATTATCCATAGTCGCATCATTTGAAAACAACCACTTTTTAGATTTGATACGTATCCTGCCACTGTCTAGGTCTGTGCTTTTATAGGAATAGCTCTTGCTCGACTGCCTCAATTATATGGCTAAAATTCTGATTAGATGTTCCAGCTCTTTTTTTGGTCTACATATTTCCCCACAACAAGGCCATAAAGATATTCTCTTAAATATTCTGGTAAATGTTTTAAATTTTGACTTTCACATTGCAGGCCTTTGGGTCATCTGGAGGTTATGTTTGAACATAGGAATTAATTTTAATTTTTTTAGTATAAATAGTCCCCAGATTGCTAGTCTCTGCAACTTTATCATACATCAGCTTTGCAAATGTTTTATGTTAAATTTTAATATAAAATTAATAGGAGATAATTCATGAGAAATGCTTACTATCTTTTATTTCTCATCTTTAATTTGGTTTTTATTTAGTTATCCTAAATAAACATTCTTCCTGATTTCAAGCTAAGTATATCAACCATTTTTTTTTTTGGGAGACAGAGTCTCACTCTGTTGCCCGGGCTAGAGTGCCCTGGAATCAGTCTAGCTCACAGCAACCTCAAACTCCTGGGCTTAAGCAATCCTACTGCCTCAGCCTTCTGAGTAGCTGGGATTACAGGCGTGTGCCACCATGCCTGGCTAATTTTTTCTACATATATTTTTAGTTGGGCAGATAATTTCTTTCTATTTTTAGTAGAAACAGGTCTCGCTCTTGCTCAGGCTGGTCTCGAACTCCTGACCTTGAACGATCCACCCGCCTTGGCCTCCCAGAGTGCTAGGATTACAGGCGTGAGCCACCCTGCCCGGCTTAGTATATCATCCTTTATAAGAGCATTTATTATTTTGAAAACTATATTTGAGCCAGTGGTTACAAAATTAAGTTTGAGGTAATTTAAAGTCATTAATGAAAAATCTTTTGGTTTTCTGCTTTTGTATTTTAGATATGCATCTCTTGCTTTCCAACAACAACAAAAAAAAACAGTGATGTAAAGATGGCTGTGAAAGAAATGATGCCAAAAAGGTGGGGGACTGCTGCTTTACAGTCTTTTTTTAATTCTTTATTCTTGAATAGTGCTACTCTATAAGTGACTAATTATTACACTTTCATCACTTTTTGTAGCTAACGTTATCTCATAATTGTTGAAACCATAAAATGCAGTCATTTTATTTTTTTATGCCCTCATCTTTACCTCACTGAAGTTTTAAACACGATGTGGAAAATGATGGAAGTTTGCTTTGTTCACTCTTTCCACTTCTCAGCAAAATGCCTGGGATCCCGTAGGCATCCACAGACCTTTCTTTTCAATGTACATGTAGTAAAATGCACATTTTGGTGTCCATGACTTTAGATGAAGGCATACGGGCAAGTAACCTCCACCATAATCAAGATACAGAACAGTTTCCTCATTCCAGAAAATTCTCTCATGCTGTGATATATTTCCTGTTCTTAAAATTTTACCTATTTCAGAATGTCATGTAAATGAAACCATACTATGTATCCCCAGTAGTCTGGCTTCTTTTACTTAGCTTAATGCACTTGACGTTGATCCATGCTGTTGTGTGTGTAAGTATTTCATTCCTGTTCAAGTATTCCTCATTTTTATTCAGTTATTTTCTTACTGACTTTTGAATTCTTTATCAGATAGATATGTGATTTGCAAATAATTCTTCTCAGCTTGTGCCTTGTCTTTTCATCTTAACAGTGTCTTTCTTAGCAGGGGTTTTTAATTTTCATAAAGTATAAACTATCAATTTTGCTTTTGTAACTTTTTAGTGTTGTAGCTAAGAGCTCTTAGCATAATTCAAGGTCACAAAAGTTTTGAGTTAATTTTTATAAATTGTTTGAGGTTGAATTGTGGTGGTTTTGATTCTTTGTATTTGTTTCTATTTTGCATATGGAATTGTGCCAGTGTCATTTGTTGAGAAGACTGTCTAATGTCCATTGAATTACCTTTGCACCTTGGCCAAATATCAGTTGCCCCGTTTGTGTGGATCTATTTCTAGACTGTGACAGTTCCATTTTTCCACCCATACTACATGGCCTTGATTACTGTAGCTTTATAGTAACTCTTGAAATCAGGTGGAATGAGTCCTCTAACTTTATTATTTTTTAAAATTGTGGCTGTTCTAGTCTGTTTTGTCTTGCTATATAAATTTTATAATTCAACTTGTCTATCTACAACAAAAATCTTACTTGGATTTTTACTGGAGTTACTTTGAATTTACAGATCAGCACAAATCCCTTTTTAATAAATGGATGAAAGAAAAATATTCGTTAAATAAATGAATCTAAATTTTTCCCTTAATAAGATATAGGGATCTCTTTCAACTCTGTCTGTTTTCCAATCCTTTCCTAATTCCTGGAGTTATCACATTCCTTTTCTATAGCATTACCGTTTCCATTCACAGACCTTTGTCTCTACTCTCAGTCAGGCATAGCCCTTCTTTATCCCGACAGGATTTTCACTTGACTTTGCATTCCTTTGACGTTACTGTCCTTATCTGTCTTGTGTTCTTATTGCCAGACTTCTCAAGGAAGTGATTTATATCCAATGTCTCAATTTCTTTGGTTGCTTCTCTCGTTTGTCCTAATAATCTGTCCTCCGTCTTTACAATTTCACTTGAACTCCTCTTTCCATTGTCACTGGTGACCTTTTCGTTAGTCTTTCCCCATCTGCCTTCGTGACTCCTTGGCCTCCTTAGTCATTTCTTTCTGGAAACTCCTTTCCTCTCATCTCAGTGACACTTCACATGGAGGGTGAATTTTTTGTTTCCTTCCACAGTAGGAAGGAAGGAAACAAAGTACAATTAGGTTACATGGGGACCTAAACAGAAGGTTTGGGAACTGTGGCTTTTCCTCTCCCTTCTCATGTACCAATTACTATGGTTTCTTGCCTCTGCATCTCTGTGTGTTCGTTCTCCTCCTCCTCTCTGCACATGACAGTTTTCTGCCCGCATTTGGCTTTGTGTTACTTAATTCTGACTCTACAGTATTTTCAGTTTGACAGATTAATTTGCTTGAGGAACACCAAAGGAGCACCCCGAACGCGGCGCCGGGTACCGGCACGGCCCCTTTGGGCCCTCCGACTCGGAGCTTCTTTGGTTGGACTGGTGGATCGTCCCGAGCGCCGTTTTTGGTTGATGCTCTTGGTTTACTCTGAGCCGGTTCTTTTCCTAGGAATTGTTTGGGATCCTAACTTAGATTTGGAGGTGCATCCTAAAGGGTCTTCTCCCTTGTCTTTTTATCGTAAAATTAATCTCAGTTGGCTTTGCTGTGCATTTTTGAAAGAGGAAACTGAACTGTCTTGTTGGTAGGTAAATGAGAGACTGAGCTCCTCAGCTCCGAAGAGAAGGGGCAACCTTACTCCTCCCAGCCTTGGCAGCCCTGGGCAACCGGGGTCCCGGGTGGGAGTTGCCTGGGGCAATTCCCTGAGGCGCGAGTGGCCCCATAGGGAACCCCCGACACACACATTAATTAAAAGAAGGCTCTTCCAGGAAACGCATATAAGAGCTGATCACTCGGCGTTTGGAGCCCTCTCGGAGGTGCTAGACCTCTGAGAGAGAAACCTGAGACACCTAAGAGGGTGGGAGCGACTCAGTGGTGAGACCTTGAGGAGCCCCACCCACAAGCAGCACACTCTGATCCACGACACCAAACCCCATGTTACAGTTCGGTTGCTTCTTTTAAAGAAAAAATGGGACATCCTTTAAAATCGAGGAAAGACAAGGGAGAATGACCCCCATGGGGCACCGCAGTTGGTGTGTGGTACCTCTACTTGCAAGTAGTTCCGGAAATGAGAAGAGTCGAAGGCATGCCAGGTGTAGCTAGGGCTCCAGCTGGTTACAGCTAATGCTTGTGCACAAGTTTTTACGAAAGGGCAAATGACATCCAGGAAAATTCAGAGTTGAAACGGTCTACCTACCGCCTATAGAGTTGAAGTGTCTTGAGCTATTTCTCTCTCTTCTTTTCTGGCTACTCTAAACCCTGCTAACTTTTTCTGTTGATGTCCAGATAACTCATTCTTTATGGCATTTACAATGGAAAGGCTACGTGGAGATCCTGATGCCAGTTATTGGTCAAAGGGGTATGAAAATATTTCCATTTTGGTCTTTTAACCCTAAAGGCAGACAGAGTTTACCTCCAGTGATTCAGTGTGTATAGAGAGGTACACAGAAGGTGTTTCTAAACGCACTGTCATGTAATGTTAACCGGAGTGTCAGGGACTCAGAGTTGTCCTAGAAGTTGTGGTTAGAAGAGCTTAAGGTGAAAGCTTCGGTTTTCCCTTCGTCTCGTCCATTTTTGTCCCACTCTTTACAAGCGAGCAGGTTATGTGTACATTATGTGGCTGTGACAAAGTTTGTGCCTGGGGAAAATGTTTGTAAATTATTAATTTTTGTGTAGTAATTTATTTTAAGCTGAAAAGTGAATGATGATTACAATCCAGAGAATCTGAAAACAGTCTTACTCTTTATGAATATTGCGTGTACTCAAGTGTACAGCCCCCCCCCCAAAAAAAAATTGTTCTGAGAACATTTAGATTGTTTCCAGACAGCTTAATCTTGATCCTCACGGAGAAAGCATGCTACTTCTTCGTGTCATTGTTTGAGTTGCTGAGGACTGGCGCTTAGAGTTGTTTTTTATTTTTTTTCCTTTCTCTGTCTCTCTCTCTCTGAGCCTACACTCAGGTGCTCTTATGTTGATATCAGATTCAGAAAACTTAACTTAAAACGAAGGCTTCAGGAGCAAAAATGTTCTGACCTTGCCTCGTCTGCCTGCATCTTGTACCAACCCCTCCCTGAAGCCACCCATAAAAACCAGAATCCCTCTACCCAAGGCAGGTCGTACAGCCCAGAACCCCTGTTTTTCTGAAAGCTAGCCTCAAAACCCAAACTTAGTCTATGTAAAATGGCCATGAAGTAATTATCTGACCTGCTTTGTTCTTACTTTGTTTAACCATAAAACCCTGTGCCAGAAAGGGCCTTGCCGCCCTGCGGCCCAGAAGGGAGGAAGGCACACTGGAGAGAGGCCGAGCAGAATCTAAATGTAAAAGCCTTGCTGGTTCTGCCACTTGGCCTGTTAGAATGACCGCACCCCCTTTTGGGCCAGTCATTTCTACTGCACTGGCCATGCTTTCAACATAAATAATGGGCAGTTTCCCCTGCACCTTTGAGTGTACGTTCTGAAGGTGTCCATGCATAAGTTTTATTTCTTTTTCCTAGTAACCTTCTCAGCAGTAAATTCTCAACAGGTCTTCACGGGGACCTTTTTGGGCCTTTGCTCCCCGACTTTGGGGACCAGAGAGACTTTGATCCCTGTGATGTCAATAAATTCTATTTTGGGACGTGATGTTTTGGAAGGATCTAACGAACTGATGGGATGTTATAAAATGTCTACTACATTTATAACATTTAAAAGTGATGTCATATTTGCTGACTAAGTCTTACTGAAGGACTTACTTGCTTTTCTCGGTAAAATTTACGAGTTTAACATTGAAAAGCCAGTAACTTAAACGATATTTTAATCCCTGTTCCATGTTACAGATCTAATTTACAGGGTACAAAAATGGCAAACAGAAAAGTAACTTAAACGAATAGCTGGAATCTACGTAAACTGCTAAGGTAAATGAATAGATAAGATAAAGTAGGTAAATACAAATGAATAAAATTTTCCTATATTTTAAAATCTTAAAGTCATTATGTTAATTTAAAAGAGATAATCATAAAATGTTTGGATCGTTTATAAGGTAAAAGACTACAACATTGGTTCTTAAACATAAGCTTAAAGCTTGTACCTTGTTATCTTTGTATTTAGGAATGCCAATAAAATGGGCGACTAACACTTCAAAGTTACTTTAACTTCTTAGGTTTTTGTAAGAGTTGACGTGATCATCTGTATATGTGTGTAATTAAAACTTGTAGATGAAAGGAAAATAATTCCATACAAAATTTTTTAATGAAAATATCATAAGATATAAGTATTTTGTGAAAAGATGAATTTGTCTAATTCACTGATCTTTGAAAGTAAACTTCAGTATGTCAATGGTCATTAAAAATTAAGTGGATGTGAAAGTTAAAGGTCATGAAAGTTTGGCCATAGAAGCCGTCTCTCTGACATATCTTGGCCAAAAGGGGGGACTTGTGAACTAAAGTAAAATTTTGAGGCTCACCCTCCCCCAACAGTGCCGCAGCTGCCTATAACCTGCAAGCCGCTGCTTCCAGATGGCCCACCTCTTCAGGCCAAAGGGATGTGTACCTTCCACGTATTGATTTATGACTTTACCTAGAGGCCTCTTGGGCGTGGTTCGAGGTCATGAGTCTCAAATTTGGCTCAGATTAAATCTCTTTCAAATTATGTTATGGAGTTTGGTTTCTTTTCCATTGACAAGATTGACGCCTGGGTGTGGCGCTCGGGGAAGACTCAGGACCACCGAAGGAGCAGCCCGAACGTGGCCCCGGGTACCGGCACGGCCCCTTTGGGCCCTCCCACACCGAGCTTCTCCTTTGGTGGGACTGGTGGTTCGTCCCGAGCGCCGTTTTTGGTTGATGTTCTTGGTTTACTCTGAGCCGGTTCTTTTCCTAGGAATTGTTGTTTGGGATTCTAACTTAGATTTGGAGGTGCATCCTAAAGGGTCTTCTCCCTTGTCTTTTTATCCTAAAATTAATCTCAATTGGCTTTGCTGTGCATTTTTGAAAGAGAAAACTGAACTGTCTTGTTGGTAGATAAATGAGAGACTGAGTTCCTCAGCTCCGAAGAGAAGGGGCAACCTTACTCCTCCCAGTTTGGGAGACCCGGCAACCGGGGTCCCAGGTGGGAGTTGCCTGGGGCGATTCCCCGAGGCGCGAGTGGCCCCATAGGGAACCCCCACACACGTTAATTAAAAGAAGGCTCTTCCAGGAAACGCATATAAGAGCTGATCACTCGGCGTTTGGAGCCCTCTCGGAGGTGCTAGACCTCCGAGAGAGAAACCTGAGACACCTAAGAGGGTGGGAGCGACTCAGTGGTGAGACCTTGAGGAGCCCCACCCACAAGCAGCACACTCTGATCCACGACACCAAACCCCGTGTTACAGTTCGGTTGCTTCTTTTAAAGAAAAAATGGGACATCCTTTAAAATCGAGGAAAGACAAGGGAGAATGACCCCCATGGGGCACCGCAGTTGGTGTGTGGTGCCTCTACTTGCAAGTAGTTCTGGAAATGAAAAGAATGGAAGGCATGCCAGGTGCTGCTAGGGCTCCAGCTGGTTATAGCTAATGCTTGTGCACAAGTTTTTACGAAAGGGCAAATGACATCCAGGAAAATTCAGAGCTGAAACGGTCGACCTACCGCCTATAAAGTTGAAGTGTCTCGAGCTATTTCTCTCTCTTCTTTTCTGGCTACTCTAAACCCTGCTAAGTTTTTCTGTTGATGTCCAGATAACTCATTCTTTACGGCATTTACAATGGAAAGGCTACGTGGAGATCCTGATGCCAGTTATTGGTCAAAGGGGTATGAAAATATTTCCGTTTTGGTCTTTTAACCCCAAAGGCAGATAGAGTTTACCTCCACTGATTCAGCATCTATAGAGAGGTACACAGAAGATGTTTGTAAACGCACTGTCATGTAATGTTAACCCGAGCCTCAGGGACTCAGAGTTGTCCTACAAGTTGTGGTTAGAAGAGCTTAAGGTGAAAGCTTCCGTTTTCCCTTGGTCTCTTCCATTTTTGTCCCACTCTTTACAAGCGAGCTGGTTATGTGTACATTATGTGGCTGTAACAAAGTCTGTGCCTGGGGAAAAAGTTTCTAAATTATTAATTTTTGTGTAGTCATTTATTTTAAGATGAAAAGTGAATGATGATTGCAATCCAGAGGATCTGAAAACAGTCTTACTCTTTATAAATATTTCCTGTACTCATGTACACCCCCCCCAAAAAAAATTGTTCTGAGACCATTTGGATTCTTTTCCAGACAGCTTAATCTTGATCCTCATGGAAAAAGCATGCTACTTCTTTGCATCATTGTTTGATTTGCTGAGGACTGGCGCTAAGAGGTTTTTTTTTCCCCCCTCCCTCTCTGTCTCTCTCTCTCTGTCAGTCTACACTCAGGTGATCTTTTGTTGATATGGGATTCAGAAAACTTAAAACGAATGCTTCAGCAGCAAAAATGTTCTGACCTTGCTTTTTCTGCCTGCCTCTTGTACCAATGCCTCCCTGAAGCCGGCCATAAAAACCAGAATCCCTCTACCCAAGGGAGGTCATACAGCCCAGAACCCCTTTTTTTCTGAAAGCTAGCCTTAAAACCCAAACTTAGTCTACGTAAAATGGCCATGAAGTAATTATCTGACCTGCTTTGTTCTTACTTTGTTTTACCGTAAAACCCTGTGCCAGAAAGGGCCTTGCCACCCTGCAGCTCAGAAGAGAGGAAGGCACACTGGAGAGAGGCCGAGCAGAATCTAAATGTAAAAGCCTTGCTGGTTCTGCCACTTGGCCTGTTAGAATGAGTGCACCCACTTTTGGGCCAGTCATTTCTACTGCATTGTCCATGCTTTAAACATAAATAATGGACGGTTTCCCCTGCACCTTTGAGTGTTCGTTCTGAAGGTGTCCTTGCATAAGTTTTAATCCTTTGTCCTAGTTAATCTTCATGGCAGTAAATTCTCAACAGGTCTTCATGGGGACCTTTTGGGGGCCTTTGCTCCCAGACTTTGGGAACCAGAGACTCTTTGATCCCTGTGATATCAATAAATTCTGTTTGGGGACGTGACGTTTTGGAAGGATCTAACGAACTAATGGGATGTTCTAAAATGTCTACTACATTCATAACATTTAAAAGTGATGTCTT
Organism: Lemur catta; assembly: GCF_020740605.2. Classification (NCBI taxonomy): domain Eukaryota; kingdom Metazoa; phylum Chordata; class Mammalia; order Primates; family Lemuridae; genus Lemur; species Lemur catta. Next base: position 56,555,404 of record NC_059143.1, on the reverse strand, counting down.
ATTTGTTTACTAAGTCTTATTGAAGTACTTACTTGCTTTTCTCAGTAAGATTTACGAGTTTAAGATTGAAAAGCCAAGGCCAGGCACGGTGGCTCATGCCTGTAATCCTAGCCCTCTGGGAGGCCGAGGTGGGTGGATTGTTTGAGGTCAGGAGTTGCAGAGCAGCCTGAGTGAGACCCCGTCTCTACTAAAAATAGAAATAAATTATCTGAACAAATAAAAATATATATAGAAAAAATTAGCCAGGCATAGTGGCACATGCCTGTAGTCCCAGCTACTCGGGAGGCTGAGGCAGTAGGATCGCTTAAGCCCAGGAGTTTGAGGTTGCTGTTAGCTAGGCTGATGCCACGGCACTCACTCTAGCCCGGGCAACAAAGTGAGACTCTGTCTCAAAAAAAAAAAAAAAAGATTGAAAGGCCAGTAACTTAAACTATATTTTAATCCCTGTTCCATGTTACAGATCTAATTTACAGGGTACAAAAATGGCAAACAGAAAAGTAATTTAAACGAATAGCTGGAATCTAAGTAAACTGCTAAGGTAAATGAATAGATAAGATAAAGTAGGTAAATACAAATGAATAAAATTTTCCTATAATTGAAAATCTTAAAGTCATTATGTTAATATAAAAGAGATAATCAGAAAATGTTTGGCTCATTTGTAAGGTAAAAGACTACAACATTGGTTCTTAAACATAAGTTTAAAGCTTATACCCTGTTATCTTTGTATTTAGGAATGCCAATGAAATGGGTGACTAATGCTTCAAAGTTACTTTAACTTCCTAGGTTTTTCTAAGAGTTGATGTGATCATCTGTATATGTGTGTAATTAAAACTTGTAGACGAAAGGAAAATAATTCCATACAAAACTTTTTAATGAAAATACCATAAGATACAAGTATTTTGTGAAAAGATGATTTTGTCTAATTCACTGATCTTTGAAACTAAACTTCAATATGTCAGTGGTCATAGGAAATTAAGTGGATATAAAAGTTAAAGGTCATAAAAGTTTGGCCATATATGCTGTCCCTCTGACATATCTTGGCCAAAAGGGGGGGACTTGTGAACTAAAATAAAATTTAGAGGCCTCCCCCCCCACACATACACCACTGCTGCCACCTATAAGCTGCGAGCCCCTGCCCGCTTCGAGATGGCCCACCTCTTTGGGCCAAACCGATATGTGCCTCCCACGTATTGATTTATGACTTTACCTATGACCGCTGTCTCCCTGAAATGTATAAAACCAACGTACAACATACCAGCCACAGCGAGTCCACTTGCTCAAGGCCACTTGGGTGTGGCTTGGGGTCATAAGCCTCAAATTTGGCTCGGATTAAATCTCCTTCAAATTATGTTACAGAGTTTGGTTTCTTTTCCATTGACAAGATTGACGCCCGGGCGCTGGGCTCCGAGAAGACTCAGGACCACCAAAGGAGCAGCCCGAACTCGGCGCCAGGTACTGGCACAGCCCCTTTGGGCCTTCCAACTCGGAGCTTCTCCTTTGGTGGGACTGGTGGGTCGTCCCGCGTGCCGTTTTTGGTTGATGTTCTTGGTTTACTCTGAGCCGGTTCTTTTCCTAGGAATTGTTGTTTGGGATCCTAACTTAGATTTGGAGGTGCATCCTAAAGTGTCTTCTCCCTTGTCTTTTTATCCTAAAATTAATCTCAATTGGCTTTGCTGTGCATTTTTGAAAGAGGAAACTGAACTGTCTTGTTGGTAGATAAATGAGAGAGTGAGCTCCTCAGCTCCGAAGAGAAGGGGCAACCTTACTCCTCCCAGCCTTGGGAGACCCGGGTGACCGGGGTCCCAGGTGGGAGTTGCCTGGGGCGATTCCCTGAGGCACGAGTGGCCCCATAGGGAACCCCCCCCACACACACATTAATTAAAAGAAGGCTCTTCCAGGAAACGCATATAAGAGCTGATCACTCGGCGTTTGGAGCCCTCTCGGAGGTGCTAGACCTCCGAGAGAGAAACCTGAGACACCTAAGAGGGTGGGAGCGACTCAGTGGTGAGACCTTGAGGAGCCCCACCCACAAGCAGCACACTCTGATCCACGACACCAAACCCCGTGTTACAGTTCGGTTGCTTCTTTTAAAGAAAAAATGGGACATCCTTTAAAATCGAGGAAAGACAAGGGAGAATGACCCCCATGGGGCACCGCAGTTGGTGTGTGGTACCTCTACTTGCAAGTAGTTCTGGAAATGAGAAGAGTCGAAGGCATGCCAGGTGTTGCTAGGGCTCCAGCTGGTTACAGCTAATGCTTGTGCACAAGTTTTTACGAAAGGGCAAATGACATCCAGGAAAATTCAGAGCTGAAACGGTCGACCTACCACCTATAGAGTTGAAGTGTCTCGAGCTATTTCTCTCTCTTCTTTTCTGGCTACTCTAAACCCTGCTAAGTTTTTCTGTTGATGTCCAGATAACTCATTCTTTACGGCATTTACAATGGAAAGGCTACGTGGAGATCCTGATGCCAGTTATTGGTCAAAGGGGTATGAAAATATTTCCATTTTGGTCTTTTAACCCTAAAGGCAGATAGAGTTTACCTCCAGTGATTCAGTGTGTATAGAGAGGTACACAGGAGGTGTTTCTAAACGCTGTCCTGTAATGTTAACCGGAGTGTCAGGGACTCAGAGTTGTCCTAGAAGTTGTGGTTAGAAGAGCTTAAGGTGAAAGCTTCGGTTTTTCCCTTCGTCTCGTCCATTTTTGTCCCACTCTTTACAAGCGAGCAGGTTATGTGTACATTATGTGGCTGTGACAAAGTTTGTGCCTGGGGAAAACGTTTGTAAATTACTAATTTTTGTGTAGTAATTTATTTTAAGCTGAAAAGTGAATGATGATTACAATCCAGAGAATCTGAAAACAGTCTTACTCTTTATGAATATTGCGTGTACTCAAGTGTACAGCCCCCCCCAAAAAAAATTGTTCTGAGAACATTTAGATTGTTTCCAGACAGCTTAATCTTGATCCTCACGGAGAAAGCATGCTACTTCTTCATGTCATTGTTTGAGTTGCTGAGGACTGGTGCTTAGATTTGTTTGTTTTTTTTTTTTTCCTTTCTCTGTCTCTCTCTCTCTGAGCCTATACTCAGGTGATCTTATGTTGATATCAGATTCAGAAAACTTAAAATGAAGGCTTCAGGAGCAAAAATGTTCTGACCTTGCCTCGTCTGCCTGCATCTTGTACCAACCCCTCCCTGAAGCCAGCCATAAAAACCAGAATCCCTCTACCCAAGGCAGGTCGTACAGCCCAGAACCCCTGTTTTTCTGAAAGCTAGCCTCAAAACCCAAACTTAGTCTATGTAAAATGGCCATGAAGTAATTATCTGACCTGCTTTGTTCTTACTTTGTTTTACCATAAAACCCCGTGCCAGAAAGGGCCTTGCCGCCCTGCGGCCCAGAAGGGAGGAAGGCACACTGGAGAGAGGCCGAGCAGAATCTAAATGTAAAAGCCTTGCTGGTTCTGCCACTTGGCCTGTTAGAATGAGTGCACCCCCTTTTGGGCCAGTCATTTCTACTGCACTGTCCATGCTTTCAACATAAATAATGGGCAGTTTCCCCTGCACCTTTGAGTGTACGTTCTGAAGGTGTCCATGCATAAGTTTTATTCCTTTTTCCTAGTAACCTTCTCAGCAGTAAATTCTCAACAGGTCTTCACGGAGACTTTTTTGGGCCTTTGCTCCCCAACTTTGGGGACCAGAGAGACTTTGATCCCAGTGATGTCAATAAATTCTATTTTGGGACGTGACGTTTTGGAAGGATCTAACGAACTGATGGGATGTTATAAAATGTCTACTACATTTATAACATTTAAAAGTGATGTCATATTTGCTGACTAAGTCTTACTGAAGGACTTACTTGCTTTTCTCGGTAAAATTTACGAGTTTAACATTGAAAAGCCAGTAACTTAAACGATATTTTAATCCCTGTTCCATGTTACAGATCTAATTTACAGGGTACAAAAATGGCAAACAGAAAAGTAACTTAAACGAATAGCTGGAATCTACGTAAACTGCTAAGGTAAATGAATAGATAGGATAAAGTAGGTAAATACAAATGAATAAAATTTTCCTATATTTTAAAATCTTAAAGTCATTATGTTAATTTAAAAGAAATAATCATAAAATGTTTGGATCGTTTATAAGGTAAAAGACTACCACATTGGTTCTTAAACATAAGCTTAAAGCTTGTACCTTGTTATCTTTGTATTTAGGAATGCCAATAAAATGGTCGACTAACACTTCAAAGTTACTTTAACTTCTTAGGTTTTTGTAAGAGTTGACGTGATCATCTGTATATGTGTGTAATTAAAACTTGTAGATGAAAGGAAAATAATTCCATACAAAATTTTTTAATGAAAATATCATAAGATATAAGTATTTTGTGAAAAGATGAATTTGTCTAATTCACTGATCTTTGAAAGTAAACTTCAGTATGTCAATGGTCATTAAAAATTAAGTGGATGTGAAAGTTAAAGGTCATAAAAGTTTGGTCATAGATGCCGTCTCTCTGACATATCTTGGCCAAAAGGGGGGACTTGCGAACTAAAGTAAAATTTTGAGGCTCACCCTCCCCCAACAGTGCCGCAGCTGCCTATAACCTGCAAGCTGCTGCTTCCAGATGGCCCACCTCTTCAGGCCAAAGGGATGTGTACCTGCCACGTATTGATTTATGACTTTACCTAGAGGCCTCTTGGGCGTGGTTCGAGGTCATGAGTCTCAAATTTGGCTCAGATTAAATCTCTTTCAAATTATGTTACGGAGTTTGGTTTCTTTTCCATTGACAAGATTGACGCCTGGGTGTGGCGCTCGGGGAAGACTCAGGACCACCGAAGGAGCAGCCCGAACGTGGCCCCGGGTACCAGTACGGCCCCTTTGGGCCCTCCGACACCAAGCTTCTCCTTTGGTGGGACTGGTGGTTCGTCCCGAGCGCCGTTCTTGGTTGATGTTCTTGGTTTACTCTGAGCCGGTTCTTTTCCTAGGAATTGTTGTTTGGGATCCTAACTTAGATTTGGAGGTGCATCCTAAAGGGTCTTCTCCCTTGTCTTTTTATCCTAAAATTAATCTCAATTGGCTTTGCTGTGCATTTTTGAAAGAGGAAACTGAACTGTCTTGTTGGTAGATAAATGAGAGACTGAGTTCCTCAGCTCCGAAGAGAAGGGGCAACCTTACTCCTCCCAGTTTGGGAGACCCGGCAACCGGGGTCCCAGGTGGGAATTGCCTGGGGCGATTCCCCGAGGCGCGAGTGGCCCCATAGGGATCCCCCACACACGTTAATTAAAAGAAGGCTCTTCCAGGAAACGCATATAAGAGCTGATCACTCGGCGTTTGGAGCCCTCTCGGAGGTGCTAGACCTCCGAGAGAGAAACCTGAGACACCTAAGAGGGTGGGAGCGACTCAGTGGTGAGACCTTGAGGAGCCCCACCCACAAGCAGCACACTCTGATCCACGACACCAAACCCCATGTTACAGTTCGGTTGCTTCTTTTAAAGAAAAAATGGGACATCCTTTAAAATCGAGGAAAGACAAGGGAGAATGACCCCCATGGGGCACCGCAGTTGGTGTGTGGTACCTCTACTTGCAAGTAGTTCTGGAAATGAGAAGAGTCGAAGGCATGCCAGGTGTTGCTAGGGCTCCAGCTGGTTACAGCTAATGCTTGTGCACAAGTTTTTACGAAAGGGCAAATTACATCCAGGAAAATTCAGAGCTGAAACGGTCGACCTACCACCTATAGAGTTGAAGTGTCTCGAGCTATTTCTCTCTCTTCTTTTCTGGCTACTCTAAACCCTGCTAACTTTTTCTGTTGATGTCCAGATAACTCATTCTTTACGGCATTTACAATGGAAAGGCTACGTGGAGATCCTGATGCCAGTTATTGGTCAAAGGTTTATGAAAATATTTCCGTTTTCGTCTTTTAACCCTAACGGCAGATAGAGTTTACCTCCACTGATTCAGCGTCTATAGAGAGGTACACAGAAGGTGTTTGTAAATGCACTGTCATGTAATGTTAACCCGACCCTCAGGGACTCAGAGTTGTCCTACAAGTTGTGGTTAGAAGAGCTTAAATTGAAAGCTTCTGTTTTCCCTTGGTCTCGTCCATTTTTGTCCCACTCTTTACAAGCGAGCCAGTTATGTGTACATTATGTGGCTGTAACAAAGTTTGTGCCTGGGGAAAACGTTTGTAAATTATTAATTTTTGTGTAGTCATTTATTTTAAGATGAAAAGTGAATGATGATTACAGTCTAGAGGATCTGAAAACAGTCTTACTCTTTATAAATATTGCGGGTACTCAAGTACACCCCCCCCCAAAAAAAAGAATTGTTCTGAGACCATTTGGATTCTTTTCCAGACAACTTAATCTTGATCCTCATGCAAAAAGCATGCTACTTCTTTGTAGCATTGTTTGAGGTGCTGGGGACTGGCACTGAGAATTGTTTTTTTTTTTTTTCTCTCTCTCAGTCTACACTCAGGTGATCTTATGTTGATATGGGATTCAGAAAACTTAAAACGAATGCTTCAGCAGCAAAAATGTTGTGACCTTGCCTCGTGTACTTGCTTCTTATACCAATCCCTCCCTGAAGCTGGCCATAAAAACCAGAACCCCTTTTTTTTGAAAGTGTTAAAGCTGGTTCCCCTCATCCCCAGGAACAGAAAGACAGAGTCACTGAGGCTGCAAAAAGGCAAAGGAGTTTTATTGACTAGCTTGAGCTGGGGTCCAAGCCCTGAGCACCAACGCAGTGGTCTCTTTCCCTGGGCAGGGACCCTGCTCAGGGGGGGTGAATGTCTTTTGTACTTTTCAGCAGATTACATGCACGGGGTATACCATCCCCCCTCCCTCCCTTAATTCATTTGCTCCTTCAAACGTGGCTGATTGTCTTGGCTCCTGATTGGTTGGTTTTCAAGCCGTGGGACTGGCTTTTGATTGGTTGGTTTTTAAGTTGCAGGACCGGCTTCTGATTACGCCTTGCCCTTCTTATCTGGTTAATTGGTTGGAAGGCCCAGGGACTCTCCATCCCTTTATCAGGAAGTAACTTACAGTTATCTCCCCCCCCGGCCTGTCGAGTCCATCTCGGCTTCACTTAAGCTAGGTCAGCAAGCCATATTTACAGAAGCAATTAGCATCCGTTAGAATCAAGGAGAGCACACTTTTTTTTTTTTTAAACAACTCCTGTTCTTCAAAAGCTAGACTTAAAACCCAAACTTAGTCTATGTAAAATGGCCCTGAAGTAATTATCTGACCTGCTTTGTTCTTTCTTTGTTTTACCATAAAACCCCGTGCCAGAAAGGGCAGGGGCCAAGCAGATTCTAAATGTAAAAACCTTGCTGGTTCTGCCACTCGGCCTGTTAGAATGAGCGCACCCACTTTTGGGCCAGTCATTTCTACTGCACTGTCCATGCTTTCAACATAAATAATGGACAGTTTCCCCTGCACCTTTGAGTGTTCGTTCTGAAGGTGTGCATGCATAAGTTTCATTCCTTTCTCCTAGTAACCTTCTCGGCAGTAAATTCTCAACAGGTCTTCACGGGGACATTTTGGGGGCATTTGCTCTCAGACTTTGGGGACCAGCGACACTTTGATGTCAATAAATTCTGTTTCAGGACGTGACATTTTGGAAGGATCTAATGAACTAATGGGATGTTCTAAAACATCTACTACATTTATAGCATTTTAAAGTGATGTCATATTTGTTTACTAAGTCTTACTGAAGGACTTACTTGCTTTTTTTGGTAAGATTTGCGAGTTTAAGATTGAAAAGCCAATAACTTAAACTATATTTTAATCCCTGTTCTGTGTTACAGATCTAATTTACAGGGTACAAAAATGGCAAACAGAAAAGTAACTTAAATGAATAGGTGGAATCTAAGTAAACTGCTAAGGTAAATGAATAGATAAGATAAAGTAGGTAAATACAAATGAATAAAATTTTCCTATAATTGAGAATCTTAAAGTCATTATGTTAATTTGAAAGAGATAATCATAAAATGTTTGGATCGTTTATAAGGTAAAATACTACAACATTAGTTCTTAAACATAAGTTTAAAGCTTATACCTTGTTATCTTTGTATTTAGGAATGCCAATAAAATGGGCGACGTTAACACTTCAAAGTTACTTTAACTTTCTAGGTTTTTCTAAGAGTTGACGTGATCATCTGTATATGTATGTAATTAAAACTTGTAGATGAAAGGAAAATAATTCCATACAAAATTTTTTAATGAAAATATCATAAGATATAAGTATTTTGTGAAAAGATGATTTTGTCTAATTCACTGATCTTTGAAAGTAAACTTCAATATGTCAATGGTCATTAAAAATTAAGTGGATGTGAAAGTTAAAGGTCATAAAGGTTTTGCCATAGATGCCATCTCTCTGACGTATCTTGGCCAAAAGGGGGGGACTTGCGAACTAAAGTAAAGTTTTGAGGCTCAACCCCCCCTGACACACACCGCTGCTGCCGCGTATAACCTGTGAGCTCCCGCCCGCTTCCAGATGGCCCACCTCTTTGGGCCAAACCGATGTGTGCCTCCCACATATTGATTTATGACTTTACCTATGACCTCTGTCTCCCTGAAATGTATAAAACCAAAGTAGAACATACCGGCCACAGCGAGTCCACTTGCTCAAGGCCTCTTGGGCATGGTTCCGGGTCATGAGCCTCAAATTTGGCTCAGATTAAATCTCTTTCATATTATGTTACAGAGTTTGGTTTGTTTTCTGTTGACGAGATTGACGCCCGGGCGTGGGGCTCGGGGCTCAGGGAACGAAGTCGGCACCGAGTACCGGCATGGCCCCTTTGGACCTTCTGACTCCGAGCTTCTTCTTTGGTGGGACTGGTGGGTCGTCCCGAGCACCGTTTTTGTTTGATGGTTCTGAGCTGGTTCTTTTCCTAGGAATTGTTTGGGATCCTAACTTAGATTTGGAGGTGCATCCTTAAGGGTCTTCTCCCTTCTCTTTTTATCCTAAAATTAAGTTTCTTTTGTTTACAAGGATTTTATGGCATTTGCTACCATAGCCTAAATGGACTAAGATAGTATCTTTCTAGCTTCATTTCCTAGTATATATCTTCTTTCTTGCATCCTTCCATGCTATGTAATGGTAATCCTGCTTCCTACAATGCATCCTAATTCCTTAGCACTTTGTACTCACATTCACAATGCAGCATTCTTTCTCTTCCCAAAATGATCTAGATAAATCCTATTTGTCTTTCAGGCCCAGCCCAAATGACACTTTGGGGCCCTAAATACCCAAATAGGAGTAACATAACTCCTCCCTCATTACTTATACTTTTATTAAAAACCAAAGGGCTTACACTTCAAAAACCTAGCCAGTTCATGTCTTAGGGAGGATGGCTTGTTATTCTGAATAGAGTATCATTATATCTCACTAAAATTTCTTTTTGCACCAAAAATAAGATTCTCAAAGTCACTCTGAGTAGTCCAGTTGCCTCAAATTTCAGTTTAAGATTATGCTTGTCAGGAGGGAAAATGAGACCATAAAGTAAATCATTCAATCACCTAGTTGGCCTCAGCACTAGGAATAGGAGGACTAAGGCACAGCTGCTGCCTATAGGAACTCATATTCCACAAAGAGAAAGAGGTCAGCACACAATAACAGGGTGATGGGCTGTGAAAGCCAAGGAGACAGACACAGGAAAATGACAACCTAAAAATGCAGGAGCCAGTGAGTTAGGGAAAGTTCATAGATTAAACGATTTTATAGTAATCTATTTTCCTAAAGAACAGATGGAGGGAAAATAGGAAATGACTAACATTCTATGAGAATATGATTATTGACTAGAATGTCTGTCCCTCTAGGAGACCAACATTTAGCGTGTTGCATATTATGGAGCAATGTTTTTAATAAATGTACAGCAAACCACGTGTAATCCAACTCAATGAAAAAAAAACCAACTGAAATCTCAAGCTATTTTGAAACAGGAAGGAGAAAATTTGCAAATATAAGGTTTTCCCAGCTAAAGCAGAGAAGGCAAAACATACGCACCCTTTGGAAGGTATTAAAGAGGCTGTCACAATCTGACTGCAAAGCAAGGTCATTGTCAGTTCTCAAATGCCCTTGGTCTCTGCCTCCAAGAAAAAAAAAAATCATTTTTTTTCTAAGTTACAATAGTCAAGCCTGTAAATAAATATTTTTAAATTTCCGAAGCTGTATCTCCCCACTAAAAGATGCTCAAAATTAAAAAAAAATAAATCAAAATATTTTTTAGCTACTTTTGTCAAAAAGCTAAATATTTTGTAAGGTCTCAATATGCATGTCGGCCCTCTCTTTATCACGCTGTAACACACCATCTCTTGGGTTTTGCCGTGACAGTAGGTAACAAGGCTTCCAGGCTCTCTTCAACGCCTCCAAGCTCCCCTTTCTCCAAACACAAAAGGAAGATGAAAACTACAAATCCCCATCTGCCCACCCTGCAGTTCCTGGGAAGAGACAGTCCTCAAATTGTTCCTGCTTAGACCCCTGAAGCCTGGAGAAGGAAATGGAGGACAAGTGTGGCAGCGGGTGAGGAAGGATGTCCAATGAGGGGACAGACGCGAGAAGGGACATGGAGAGGAGGGGTCAACGGAGATAAAACAGTGAGGGGGATGAGAAGGAAGAGCAAAAAAACAGGGAGAAAGGAGTGAGGATCACAGAAGAGAGAGAAAAATAAAATGGAAGAGAAAAAGAAGAAAGGGTCAGGGTTAAAGGATGGGGAGACGGTGGCAAAGAGAACGTGGAAAGGCTGTTACTGGGAAGGGAGGTTAAGGCGGTGCCACCTACAGGGCTTTACCCCAGCAGGTGAATGGGCTGCACGGGGAAGGGGGAACTGGACACCGAGCGGGTGGTAGCAAGGGGCTCTGGGCGAAGGCAGGAGCCTGAGGGGGATGCCTGAGCCAGGGAGCGACAGGCACGTGGGGGCGGAGGCGGCTGCTGCTTGGGCGGGCCCTGCTCCCTCACCGTGGCTGAGCCGGCCTGATCCTCGGGCGCAGCGTCGGCCTCTTTCCCTCAGAAGCCAGAAGTGCTGCAACCACAGCCGGCAGTGGAGCGCAGACTCCACCTCGCTAGAGCCGCGCCTGCGCGTTCCTGTTTCTGTTGCTGGGTCCTGGGGTCTGTGTCACTGAGCAGCCGGCAGAGGGCAGGCTTCTAATTGTTGAAGGCCCCGGAGTGTCTGAGCATGTCCAAGGGGGTTGTTGGGGACCTGTCACCTGGGCGCTGCTTGGTGAAGCCTGGGGGACTCCAGGGGACTGCCACAGTGGGTATGGGGAGCAGCCCTGCTCCGATGGCCAAGAAGATGAGGAGCCTGATCTAAGACCAGGAGGGAACACTGGGTACCGACTCCCCGCCCAGGCATCTTCCATCCCATCCCTCCATCCCCCCCCTCGCCTGTGAGAAACTGGAAACCGCATATATTGCTGATGAGAGTGAAAATGGTGCAGCTATTGTTGAAACACTTTGGTGGTTCCTCAAAAGGTTAAGCATAGAATTACTGTATGACCCAGCAAGTCCAATTACAGGTGTGTAACCAAAAGAATTCAGAACAGAGATTCAAACTTACATTTGCATACTAATGTTCATAGCAACTGTATTCACGCTAACCAAAAGGCAGAAACAACCTAAATGTCCATCAACAGATGATAAATGGATAAAGAAAATGTGGCAAGTACACACAGAGGAATATTACTCAGCCATGAAAAGGAATGGAGTTATATGACACCTGCTACAGCATGGGTGAATCTTGGAAGCATCATGATAAATGAAATAAGCCAGGCATAAAAGGACAAATACCATATGATTCCACTTCTTTGAAATATCTAGAATAGGCAGATTCATACAGACAAAGTATGTTAGAGGTTACCCGGGGCTGAGGGCAGGGGAAATGGGAGTTATCGCCTAATGGTTACAGAGCTTCCGCTTGGTATGATGATCATATATATTGATGATGGTTGCACAGCATTGTGAATTTACTTAACGCCAGTGAACTACACTTACAAATGGTTACAGTGGCAAATTGTGTATATCAGAAGAAAAATAGGTTTAAAGTGAAATACTTTTTAAGATACATAAAAGCTGAAAGAATCAATCAGCAACACACTCTTAAAATGCAAGAAATGTTAGACGTACTTTAGGCAGGAGAAAAATGATACCAGATGAGATTATGTTTAGAGATCTGCCCGTGGTAACCAAATGGGTAGTATGTGACTTTTTTTCTTTTTAAAAGGTCTTTAAAAGATAATTGACTCTTTAAACAAAAATAACAATAATGAAATTGGGGTGTATAACACATGTGTAAGTAACATGTATGACAATACCATAGAGACCTGAGGGGAAGCGATGGAAGTGTGGAGCATTCTGTATGGCTCTTACACGGCACAGAAAGTGGTGTCATATCACTGGAAGGTAGAAACCAACGGTATTGTTTCATATCCTATGCTGCACAGGACAGGTGCCCAAACAAAGAACTATCCAACCCAAAATGTAAGGTTGAGAAACCATGCCCTAAAGCTAAATAACTAAAATAGTAAAACAAAAAGTTATAGCTAATGGGCCACAAAGGAAATAAGAATGAAAAAATACTCAATGCAAATGAAGTCATAAAAGAAAACAGAGCAAAGAGCTGATGAGATGAAGAGAAAACGTACAGGACGTGTTTGGTGAATGGAACATGGTGGAAATGACATGGTATCAGCTTCCAGGCCCAGGACTCATGAAACCAGCAGCTTCCACTGCCTGTCTCTTGGAACATTTGCTCTGGAGGAAACCATCGCTCACATTGCCACCTGGGCTCCACCTCTTGTCATACCACTGGTGGCATTAGATTGTCATGGCATTTATAAAGAAATATTTACAGGTAAATCTGACAAAACTACAAAAGACCTGTACTATAAAAACTGTAAACATTGCAGAGTAAAAATAAAGGAGACCTTAGCAAAGGGAGAGATACTCTTTCTTCGCAGGTCAGAAAAACACTCAGACATCAGTTCTGACCAAATTGATCTGCAGATTCAGCACAAGCCCAGTCAACATCTAAGTGTTCTCTGTTATAGAAATTGTCAAGCTGATTCTAATATTCATGTGGACATGCAAATGACATAGAATAAGTCCTCCAGAAAAAAAAAAAAAAGAACAAAGTTCGAGGACTAATACCACTCAATTTCAGGATTTTTAATAAAGCTATGGTAATCAAGACAGTGGTATAAAGACAAATAGATCAATAGAACGAAATAGAGAGTTCAGAAACAGACTCACGGCCGGGCGCAGTGGCTCACTCCTGCAATCCCGGCACTCTGGGAGGCCAAGGAGGGAGGATCACTCGGGGTCAGGAGTTTGAGACCAGCCTAAGCAAGAGTGAGACCCCGTCTCTACTAAAAATAGAAAAAAAATTAGGCAGGTGTGGTGGTGGCACCCGCAGTCCCAGCTACTCAGGAGGCTGGGGCAGGAGGATCACTCAAGCCCAGGAGCTAGAGGCTGCAGGGAGCTAGGCAGACACCATGTCACTCTAGCCCAGCGACTTGAACAAGCCTCTGTCTCAAAAAAAAAAAAAAAAAAAGGAAAAGAAATAGACTCACTCATGCATGGAAAACAGATGTGTTACAGATGAGCAAAGGCCATGCAGGGGAAAAAGGATTGTCTTTTCAATAAAGTGTGCAGGAAAATGTGGCTACTCGTGTATCAAAAAAAAAATTTAACTCATTCCACATCTCATACATATACGAACTGGGCCATCAATATAAATGTAAAACTATAAACTTCCAGAAGAAAATAGAACATGTTTGTGATCTTGGGCTAGGCAAAGACGTCTTAAATATAACACCTGAAGCATGGTTTTCCGAAAGAGCACATAGAATTTTATCAAGATTTTAAACTTATATTCTTCCAAAGACACTGTTAGAGTGAAAATACCAACCATAGACTGGCAGGAAATATTTGCAAAGCCTGTACCTGATAAAGGACTTGTATCCAGAATATGTAAATAGGTCTCAAACTCAGTAATAAAAAGTAAATAACCCAATAACAAAATGAGCAAAAAATTTGGCTAGATACTTCACCAAAGAAGATGCTCAGAAGACAAGTAAGTATGCTCAATGTCATTAGTTGTGGGGGAACTGCAACTTACACCACAGTGAGAATTGCTGCGCACCTGTCCGAGTGGCTGAAAGAGACTGGCAGGCCACGCAGGACTGGCTGTGCAGGCCTGTGACCTGTGCAGTGACACAGAGCCCCTGCACAGAGGGCCCTGCGCCTTGTTTCATGCCCTCTCCTGTTTTCATCTTGAAATCCTTAATGATCTTAGAACAGGGAGCCCGGCGTTTTCATTTTGCCCCAGACCCAGCAAATTATATAGCCACTCTCGACTCCACGTGTTAGCAAGGATGGGGGAAAGTGGGGCTCTCATACACCGCTGGTAGGAATGTAAAATGGAACCACCACTTTGGAAAACAGTTGGGCAATGTCTTAAAAAGTTAAGTGTTTACCTCCCGTAGGACCCAGCATTCCCACGCTTAGGTGTATACCCAAGAGAAATAAAAATATATGTGAAAGATTATGTAGATTTTATGGGGATTAACTAACCAATAAAATCCCTTTTCTTTCCATTATATCTTTCATGAATAGTGAAGGCATTACAAATACTTTCTCTGTAAAAAGTTTCTCTATTATGATTGTCCCAAAGGTTACACTGCAAATAATTACATTAGATTTTGACCTCTTATTTATGCAGCGACATTAATTAAAAGTAGAAAAGTAAAACATTTATTTATCTTAAAGCTAGTAGAGACTTAACTATCCCTTCCATAACAGGCAGAGTTTTCATTTGGGAGAAATAAACCGTTTTTACTGTGACACATACACTACTTACATTATTAACATTGGTTCCATTTTATAAAAAGTATTTTTAATTCTAAGTTGTGATTTCAGTAATGATGAATTGTACATTTTATAGCTTGCTCTAATCTTTTTACACAATTAAATTAGACCTAGCCCCAAGTTTTACCAACTTTTAAAAAACTTACCAGTCTATAACAATGACACAACTGATGAAAATGACATATCTGTGTAATGATGCAAAACTCACCATAGGTTCAAGAATAATGTACTTGTTTCATATCTGAAGATTAAACATATTGTAAATTTGAGGGGGCTGTCTTTTTCTTTTTTCGGAGACAAGGTCTCGCTCTGTTACCTGGGATACAGTACAGTGTTACTACCACAGCTCACTGTGTTACCTGGGATACAGTACAGTGTTACTACCACAGCTCACTGCAACTTCAAACTCCTAGGCTCAAGTGATCCTTCTGCCTCAGGCTCTCCAGTAGCTGGGACTACAGGCACATGCCACCACACCTGGCTTTTCTCCCCCCCTCCCATTTTAGTAGAGATGGGGTTTCGCTCTTGCTCAGACTGGTCTTGAACTGCTGGCCTCAACCAGTCCTCCCTCCTTGGCTTCCCAAAGTGTTAGGATTATAGGCACAAGCCACTGCACCAGGCCTAAAATATACTGTAAGTTGTACAGTCCATTTCCTTGGTAGTTGGGAAAAAGAGCACAGGCAACAGCAGAGGACTGTCCTGGGACACTCTTCATCACACAACCAGTGACAGTTTAGTCAAAATCGCACCCGAAAGCCCAACCTTGACTAGCTATGCTCTGCCATCAATTAGAAAATGGTTACCTTTCTGAAAACCCTCAGGATAAATTTCTTTCTGGTTTTAGCATTGTGAATAATAGCTACGGTTCACCTGGGCAACAAATTTGCTTTATGGCCATCACTAAAATGTTGAGCTTGCCCTTTTATACCAAAACCCAAATTTGTGACACATCCTTAACAAGCTGTAGGAATTCATGGAAGACTTTCTCGTATTAGGTTTCCTCCTGGCTCTATTTTAGATCCTAAACTTCATTTCTCTTTTCCTCATCCTTCTCATCCCCTTCTAATATATATAGCCTTACTCTGTATCTTCTTTTCTAATTGTCCTCAAAATATTTTTGGAACAAAAGCTCTAATAAAATATCCCATGTATACTGATTGATACACATGAGGACAATGTGCACACATGCACACACATGGATTAGAAGCCAACCGAATTTTATTCTTCCTTCAGGATGATGGGGACCCTGCTTCCTGCGCTGTGTGGCTTGCGTCTTGCACCGACAGCACTGGTGACAGCGCCAGTCTCACTCTTGGCCAGTGGCAAACATTCCCATCTCTTTTGTTTCTCCATTCCTCAGCAGTTGAGAATAGGAATTAATCAATGTCTCATAATGAAATGAGATGTTTCAAAATGTTACATTAAAGCTCAATTCCACCATTGAAAATATTTGTTATATGTTTTTCTTATTATATACATTTACTAGCCCTAAACCAAATCTAACTGTATTTTGTACAACACTTAGTACACAATCTATTTTAACAGAACTCTAAGACAAACTTTCAATGATTAGCAAACTTTATGATGTATAACCTACTAATTTTATTGAATGGATTTTCTTTCAAAATAAATTATGTAATTACATCTTTCTAAATCATATACATTTTTAAAACTTCTATTTTCATTTTAAACTCAATTATAAAATATTATCATAATAATGTACATTGTACCTGAAAAGCCCTAACCTCAGCATGATATAATTCATCCATGTAACCCAAAATACTTGTACCCCCTAAATCTATTGAAATAAAAACTAAAAAAAAGGTCACAATAAAATTATATGCTTTGTCTATTTGTCAGAGAAAAATAATTAATGGTAAATACTAGGCCTTCTTTTTCAATTCTGTATGAAATTTCTCTTGATAACACTTGATAGAATTCTACTCACAACACTCAGCCAAATACACTTCTTTCTATAGTGCCAAGTGTTCAAAAACACACGGCATTCAAATAATGTAGTTTCCATGTAATTAGGATATCATTTTCAGTTTGATAATCTCGCATAGAAAAGTCTTCAGTGGAAGAAAAGAGAAATACCTAAAAAGAAACAGTTGACTTAAATGATGATGATTACTACTGAATGAACCAGTTCCCTAAAACATAATGGAATAGGCTGTCAATGCCTGAATGTGACTGAGATGTGCACATCTGGGAACAGAAGGAAAGCTCTGCTGGCAACACAACAGTGATCCGACCAGGCAGGATAATCAATCCTTTCATTACATATCCCACCTCCTGACCCCTGTTTATCATCCACGTTCCCCAACAGGCTTCTGTGCCATCCACTTACTCCTTCTTTAAAATTTTTCATTTAGAAATTACTCATACAAGGAAGTATTTTAAAATATGTGCAGTTTGAAGAATAAAAGAAACACCAGAGAAACCACCACCTCGCCTCAGAAAGAGCAGAAGCTTCTTGGATAGGCCCCTCCTGCTGGCTCCTGCCACCACTGCCAGTGTCCTTAATCCTGTGGTAACCATCTCCCCGTTTTTGTCTTCATACCGTTGGGTCCTGTGTATGTGCATTCCTTAAAAACACTTTGCTCTGTGCTGCCGGTTTTTGAGCTTTACAGAAATGGAGTCATTCTCCAAGTATTCTTTGGTAATATGATTCCTTTCTTTGACATTACATTTTTGCAATTAATCCATATTGATGTGTGAGGCAACAGTTTATTTTTATTGTAGTGTAATAGCTTGTTATATAAACATATGACTATCTGTTCTGCTGCTGATGATCCTTTGTTGTTTCTATATTCTGCTGCTGGTGTTACAGTTGCTCTGGCCTAATTATTTTTCACAAATTGAATGTTATTTTTATATTTTATAGTTCATGCTTTAATTTTAACCACACTTATCAACTTTGCTCCTTATTCATTCTTACATTTCAGAACTTTCATTTGGGATCATTTTTTTTCTACCTAATGTAAACCATTAAGAATTTCTTTTCTCTCAGACTTTGTCTAAAAAAGCCTTTATTTCAATTTCTTACTTGAAAGGTAAGTAATTCTAGGCTGAGAGTTAATATCTCTCAAGACATATTGAAGCTATTGTTCCAGTCATTTGAATTCCAGTGCTGCAGTTAAGAAGTCAGTCATGAGTCTAACTACCACACCTTTATAAATGATGTCTTTTCAAAAATCTATTGTCTGTATTTAAGGTTTTCTCTTTCCCTCTAGTAAATTCTGCAGTTTTCACTATAATATGGCTAAATGTGGATATCCTTTTGATTTGTTCTGCACTGGGCTTCCTGGATTGAGTACTAGTATCTTTTACCCAATATCTCTATAAATAGTGATTCTTCCTCATTTCCTCTATTATCTCCTTCTAGAACCACAGATATATAGATCTGTCAGTGAACTCGTATCCAGCACATATGAACTCTATAACACTTCAGTAAGAATGCTGAAATAAACGAACTCACTAAGAAATGGGCAAAGGAACTGAACAGACACTTTGTGAAAGAAGATATCATTGGTCAATAGACACATTAAAAGGTGCTTACATCAGGAAAATGCAAACTTAAACTTTGTGAGATGCCACTAACAAACCCACTGGAATGACACAAATTTTATAAGATGGACAATACCAGGTGTAGAAAACTTGGAATTCTCATATACTGCTGGTGGAAATGTAAACTCTTCACTTTGGATAACAGTTGTGCTGTTTCTAATAAAGTTAAACATACATTTATCATATGGCCTAGTGATTCCACTCTTAGATATTTATCCCAATACACACCTATACCTGTACATAAAAGCACACTCTATCTTATGTCATAATAACCCCCAAATGTCCCTTCAGCAGCTAAACGGATTTAAAAAATCATGGTATATATATATATATGCACACAATGGACTACTACTCAGCAATGAAAAAGAATGAAGCACCAACATCCTTAAGCAGATGAATCTCAAAACATGTTGATCAAAAAAGCCAATCATGAAAAGTAATACACTGTATAATTCCACTTATATAAAATTCCAAAGCAGGCAAAGCTCATCACTGTGACAGCCAATTGGTGATGGAGTGGGGCTGGAGGGCAGGGTGGGCTGGCCACACAGGAGCACAGGGAACTTCCTGTATCTTGAATGAGACGGTGGTGACACAGAGGTACCGATTTACAGACAAAGTAAGAAAAATGACTTCCTCGAGAAAACACAGCCAGTTAATAGTAGAGCAATATTAGCATTAGTCTCGGTCTATTAACATTTTCAAGCTTTCTCTCAGAAGGACAAACTGGCTGCAGGAAAAGAGCTCACGTGCACCCAGCATGTAACAAACACTGCTGGAGACAGCTGGGTGAGGGCCACATGCCAGCCACACGCGACAGAGACCCCTACCTCACAGAGACCACACACCGGTGGGAAGAGGTTTCACGGCAGAGGGCAAAGAACACTATGGCACTGCCAACAAGCAATTCAACCACATGGTCTGCTACAGGGGCCCCTAAAGTATCTCCCACAAGAGTTCTTAAGACTTTTAAGTTTAAAGTCTAAAGAAGAAGGTAGACTCACAACAAACAATAAAGTAAGGTAGATCCTTACCTAACACATAAAAAGATAACTACAGATGGTTTAAAGACCTATGAAGGGTAAAACTATAAAGTTAGTAAAGGAAAATGTAGGGAATATTCTTGTTGCCTTAAGGACTTCTTAAATAAAATTTCAAAAGCATAAAACAGTAGGCAAACTAGACTGAATTTGATCACATCCATATTAGAAGTTTCTGTTCAGTAAAGAAAACTATGGAAAAAATTAATAAACAGATGACAGAGAAAAGATTTACAAACCATAAAACCTATAAAGGAATTATCGTCCAGTGTAACAAGAGCTTCTGGAAGTCAACAGGAAAAGACAGCAATCCCAGTGGGAAATGGGCAGAAGGCAGTAACAGGCACCCGCAGCAAAGGAGGCCCAGAACCATATAAGAACACCATGAGCTGCCTAAACCAAATACAGAAATGCAAATTAAAACATCCCTCTGAATGACAAAATTGGGGCAAGTGAACGTC
Organism: Lemur catta; assembly: GCF_020740605.2. Lineage (NCBI taxonomy): Eukaryota > Metazoa > Chordata > Mammalia > Primates > Lemuridae > Lemur > Lemur catta. Next base: position 56,535,480 of record NC_059143.1, on the reverse strand, counting down.
CAGTATATGCAGATGTACAGGAAAACAAAACCCAATGTGCACAGTGCTACCGAACTTGTAGACTGAGGCATCCTTTCTTAAGAGCTTAGTCAAATTAAGTACCCATATGCGTATGGCATCACCACGGAGGAATTCTTTCTGGACCTACATCCCAGTGAGTGGCCGTGAAGAGCTGGGGCAATGCACAGTTATCTGTGCTGGAAGGAAGCCAGAGACACTCGCCTGCGTGTCCACAGTAGGGAAATAATTCAAAGCACGAGGCAAGGGTATGATGCGAGGGGACACGGAGCATGGTGAAAACACCCAGGTTATCCTAGCATGCGACGGTGATGGCACCGTGATGAAAAAGGCAGAGGACACTCACCTCAGGGTTGTAGACAGAGCCAGATGAGGTAATGCACGTAAAGTGCCCAGTCCCTTGCCCTTAGTCCTACAAAAGGAATTCCTGCTCCTTGGTATAGGTTACCCCTCTGAGCTTTCACCCCACTATTTATTTGTGCAGCTGGAGCATGGAGCTTTGTTACGAGAACTCAATAGAAGATGCGGCGGCCACGTGAGTGCCCGGGGGAGGCGAGGCCTCTGGAGTCTGCGGGTCCCCTGTGCACAGCGGCCACTGTACAGCAGGAGAAGCCCTCACTCCGCCCGCATCTCCAACTGCGCACCTAGACAATCATTAAAGCCAGTGCCATGTGGCTGTGTTGCGGGTAAATGAGATAATGCAGACCTCATAACAAGTGCTTGTTCACCTCGCTTCTCCTCCCTCCCAGGTATGGGGAGGTGCCGTCTTACCAGGGGGAGCCCCGTGCCACCATCACATGTTGCGGTGGCCACGCGACAACATGGAGGACGACTCAGCCATGCTGAGACAACACATACATATACAGAAAATGACTAGAAAGAACAACATCAAAATGAGTACCTTAGTTGAATTTGGGTAGAGAAATTACAGGTGGTTATTTTTCTGTTTTTCTATTTTCCGACTATCCTATTATATGGTTATGTTACGTTTAGAAATGTAATATTTCATGGCAAACAAATATTTTACTTTAAAATTGCATTGAACAAAAAGTGTTAAACTTCAAAACCTAAACAGCATCTTTATAGATTCTGTATCAAATGGAGTTAATTTTAAAATTCTAGAATATATTCTGAAGCACTAGGTTCTTCTTAATTCTAACACTTAACCTGGGACAAATAATTTACTGAGAGCTGCATTCTTCACCTATAAAGTGGGGCTAGTTTTAACTCACAGTTGTGAGGATGAAATGAGATAATATGTAAGTACCATGGAGATGATCATGTTTTGAAAACTTCAAAGTTTGCAAAGATATAAATATAAACCCATTAAATACCAGAAGAAAAAATTTTAAATGTTTAGTAGCTTGAACTCCAACATTAGATGGACCTATTTTCAAATTTTAGCTCTGCCACCAACAACCTGGATGACTTTGGGCAACTACTTCACCTTCTCACTACAGCACCTTCTCAGCAGTGTGGGGGTAATGACCACATGCCTGCGTTGCTGTGAAAATTAAATGAGATAAGTAACTTATATATAGCACAGTGCTTGTCACAAAATAATGGCTCATTTAATGTTACCAATTATTATAATCCTCCTTAAAACCACTTCTGCAGTTAATGAAACTGAATATTATTATTAATGTCTCAATCACTGTTTCACATTAAGATACAAAAATAGAAAAGAGATATTCCCTACTCTTAAGGTTCTCACAGTCAATAAAAGAAATGGAAATATATTTCAAAGATCATAGGAGACTTCAATAACTAATAAAATCAAATTTTATATCTATTACTATGAGAATAAAGACAAAGGGGAACAGGATTGGTAACAATGAGGAATGTATCAAAATCTCAAAGGAGATGATATTTTAGTTGGATCTTGAAAGACTGGGTATGATTTTGTCCATTAATGAAGGAAAAATACAAAATTAAAAATCCAAGCCAGGCATGATGGCACATGCTTGTAATCCCAGCTACTCAGGAGGGTGAGGTGGGAGGATCATTTGAATCCAAGAGTTCGAGTCCAGGCTGGGCAACCTAGCAAGATCCCATCTCTTAAAAAAAAAAATCTATAGAGTGCTCAGGCCATTGAGACTTGTCTCATCAGATGGAACACTGAGAGGGGAAAAGCTGGTTGTAAAAAGAAGAAATATTATGATCTAATTGTGAAGAGCTTTATAAAAATGCCCTGCTCCATTATTTGGACTTTATGCACAATAGGGAAATCAAAAGAGGATTTAAGAACACAATCAGACCTAAAATTTAGAAAAATAACTGGTAAAATTAGGTTGGCTTAACAGTGTCAGGAAAGACTTCCCAGGGATGACATTTGGAAGAAGAGTCTGGGAAGGTCATCCCATGTGGCATGTGGGAGACACAGACCTGAGGACCTGCCAAGCACATCTCCGGCTTCTGGAGCGTAGCAGAATGGGGGCGGCGGAGGTGATGTGGAAGACACGGTCCAAGACAGCGACACCTTTGCCCAGGAATGTGGGCTTTGAGGGCAAGAGAGAAAGGCCTGCGATGGTAGAGCGATCTGAGAAGATGACGTTGTGGAAAAACAGGGGCTGGAGGAACAGGCAGGAAATCACGAGTGAAAACTCAGCCCAGAAGAGGGAAGAGCAGATGGACTCAAGAGACATTTGAGGGGACCATTCAGTCTAGCCTGGGAGGAAAAAAAATGAGTATGTTCTATTTTTACCATTTTTCTCTTCAAAAAGCACTCACTATTCCCCTCTACCTATGGATTAAAATGTCAACGCTAGCGTTCAAGGCCTTCCTAGTCTGACCTCTCTGCCTTTTTATCCACTTTCCTTACACCCCACGGTCCCTCTACTTGGACTGTCCTCTCTGCCACGTCAAACCCCATCCGACGACTGAGGCCTGACTAATTGCATGCCACCCACAAGGCCTTCCGAGCTCTCCTGGTGCCTCTCCCCTCAAACAAAGCCTCCAGTGTTGTAAATTAATAAACCCTCATCATGTTGTAACGACCCTCTCCTATTACTAGGTACTACTGTCTGATTCTTTAACAGCTGTTTACATTTCTATGTGCCTTGTCTGCATGTTTCCTTCATAGAACTGCAAAGAAATGTCAAGCACATGAACACAGCTAGACAATCCAAGGCAAGATGAATGTCAGAAGATTTTGGCTTCCTGGAAAAAACTCACCATGGACTTTGGTTATTCAGAATTAGCTACTTCTTCTGTAAGGCTATCAGGTAAAATAAAAATAGTAATGATAACAGTGGTAAAGTATACCTGCCAATCCACTTTCACAATAAGATACATAAGAAGAATAAATCCATATAGATTGAAAGGAGAATACAGTGAGTAATTCCATGCAGAATCCTTGGAATTACATAAGCAGCATAATAACAGGTAGTTTTTCAAACTAACTTATTTACAAAGAAGTAACTTAGGAATGGCCATTCTCCTCCTCTCTAATAATTCTAAGAGAGAGAGACATAGCAAACTTTAACTTAAATAAACAGTTTCTGGAAATTGGGCTTCAACAAGTGAAATTATAATACATAAAAAAAGAAATAATATGTACCTAGTTGCAACTTCAAAGTCAAGCTACACACGAAGAGGACTTACAGTTTGGGCTTATGTATATCTGTAGCAACAGGAAGAACTCCAGGAGAACTCAGAAATTTCAATGCCAAACATGTCACAAGAGGTCAGAGGTCACATTTTTCTAACTTGGGTTTGACCCTAAAGTAAGCAATACATGTAATTAATTGATGCCCTATTCTGAAACATTAACTTGATTGGGACTAGTCTACCAATCCGCTGTTAGTCTAATCATGCTAGTCACAATGTGATCACCTCTAAAAACACAAAGTCAAAGTTACTCAAGACAGAAAGGAAACACATAGGTTGACTATTTTGATTGCTTTTTCCCAGTAGTCAATAAAAAATAAGTTAACCTCCCCAAACACACTGCCTAGCTAATAATGCCAGCAGAGACTAGTAAAAAATCCATATCTGTTTCAAAAGCATGTCTTTAAACTATAACTATTACTTAAAATAATTATAAACTTCTAATGCCATGTTATAATTACCCAAATTAGATGTACATAATTTGTTTGGTTTAAAGAAAAGCAAGTGATATATGTAACTTGATTTTATTGGACATTAAACTATACATGGCATTTAGAGAAATAACATGACAATGAGTTATGAATCATATTAGGAATCTGCATGACTGAAGGCTTAAATTTCACTTGTTACTGATTCTTTGTTCTTTGATTCTTCACCCTTTACATCTTGATTGGAAATCTGTAAAACAAGGGCATCATCTGAAGCATAAAAATATTTTATAAATATTTAATAGAAATGTTAAGTAACTGAGTATTTCAAAGCTTTAATGACACCTATCCAAATTACATAAAAGTGATGAATTCATGTGACAACTATAGTGTTTACAGACATTTAAACTGAAAAGAGGACTACTATTATCATGCGTATCTTCATACAACCCTCAACTGACTACTGTATTTCCTTTTTTAATAATAAAATGACTCAATTGTTTCAATTTTACAATGATTAAACATTAGAAGACATCCTTCCATTTCTAGAAATGTAAAACATTTTTACTGAGAGGCCAAAATTCGTGCTTATTTAGTTCCCAAATGAAGTCATCTATAGAATTTATGTTATCATTAATTTATAAACATGAGCTGTAAATCAGAGGGACAGCTTCACCATTAATCAAAACATCAGACTTAATCCCAGATATATATTTTGAGCTCAGATTGATCTTTTTAGTAAAAATACTTTCCATAGCAAAATAATAAAACTTGTGAAAGAAGTTTCCCTTAGGTATATATTTTTAAAGATTTGAATTATTGAATAAATCTCAGCAGTGATTCTGTAACTTACAGCACCTTTCCTAGTTTCTTGGATACAGCACTAGCAGTTCTTTTAAAAAAGGAAAATTAAAAGAAAATGGTAAAAAGGACTCAGAACACTCTTTCCTGGGGAGGTATCATGGACCGGTACTGCTATGAACTCTGAATGTTGGATATCATCATACTTAGGTGGAATAAACATCTAGAATGAACACAGATACATTCTCCTATTTTGTTATTGAGATAAGAAGATTATTATTAGTTCCAATTAGCCGGGCATGGTGGCGCATGTCTGTAGTCCCAGCTACTCGGGAAGCTGAGGCAGTAGGATTGCTTAAGCCCAGGAGTTTGAGGTTGCTGTGAGCTAGGCTGATACCATGGCACTCACTCTAGCCCAGGCAACACAGCGAGACTCTGTCTCAAAAAAAAAAAACAACAAAAAGATTATTATTAGTTCCTAAGAGTTCAATCAATTATGAGGATCTGAGGCTTAACTACTTTAAAAGGCCACAAATTCTACTCATGGAATTTCCTTTTAAAATTGCAATGTAAGTCTTACAACATTCAGGATCCTGTATTTGATGATGAGATTGCTGTGGATTTTGAGGTGTCCAGTGTTATATACAAACATGAAGAACATGCCTTGGGTTTGTTTCTGCTAAAAGGGATTTTTTTTATTGCTTTTAGCTCTGCTTTTGAACTTCAGAAAATATTTAGTGCCTTTAGCAACAAATTTTTTGTTTTTTAAAGATAAATCACAAGATTGTTGTCAGCTGGGAAGATGGTGGAGGTAACAGTTTTAAACTCGCCCCTGAACCTCCTAGACAGAGTTACTGGAAGAGAAGCAAACAAAACAAAGCAAAAGGCCCTGGGACAACATATACAGTACCAAAAAAATTAAGTGATAAGGAGTCCTGTGAATCCCAAAATTTGAGCAGTCAGGACAAATCTGCAAAGCTACAGTTGCAATCGGTACTGACAGCTACGGAGGACAAGGAGGGACACAGTGGGGAATCTAGGGGAGCTGAGCACAGGAGGACCAACCTTGCAGCTGCAATGGACAGGGTGAGACACCCTCACGTGAGACGATTCACAGTAACGCACGGATCCATGGTAAAGTCCTCAGGAGCTGGAGCACGACAGTCCTCTGAACACCCAAAATTAGGCAAAGCTCCCTTCCAGGACAAAGCCCCACATTATAGATAAGTGTGAGGAATTAAAATATCAAATACTACTGGAGTCAGTTAAAAAGACCTTTAGTATAAGAAAGGGTGGTTCAAGGAAAAATGGGGGAAAGATAGAGAAAAACCTAGGAAATCTCAAGAAATATGAGGCCATATTTTTAGCACTTCACAAAACTGTCATAAGAAGAGCATTAGAGCCATAAATCTAGTAAAAGGATTCAGACCCACTTCTACCTGCTACAAGTTTGGGAAAACAGATTTTCACACCAGAATGACAACAGGAAGGACTGCGGCTCACAGGACAGAGTGACACCCTTAGATGAAGGCATGTCAGAAAGATATGCCTGCAAAACAGAAGAAAACCAGGATCCACTGTTTCAAGAAATGAGAAAAGACATTAAGAAAATGATATAATAGGAATGCTGTAAATCAGAATTAGAGAAACTCAGGAATGGGTTAAACATTTGAAGTAAATGGAAAAGAAATCACTTCAGAAGTGAAGTCTAAACTAGAAGCTACACAAGAGTGATTATACAGCAGATAATATCAGATAAACATAAGTTGCAAAGAATGAAAAAATTAAAAATCAAAAAGAAAAAAGATGAAAAGAATTCAATTGAAAATTACAAACAGAAGACAGGAAAAGAAGACTGAACACACTAAGACAGGCCTCAAATAATATAAACTAAATATATATAATAGTAATATAATCTTAACTATATATAATTTTGTTTCTTATTCTCAAATAGCTGTGTACATAATGTTGCATAAAATATTGACTAATTATATGATATTTTAAAATTTTATTGTTCATGATATCCACAATTCTCACCATGTCAGAGAGGAGGTAAGATTTTAGATAGAAGAGATACATAAAACCCAGTAGCCATAAATTTCAATGGAAAATATCAGTATGAATTAATGAGGTGTTTTTATCTTTTAAAAGTATATTGATTTCCTAACTCTGTCCATTCCAAGGCCTAGAGAGAGAAGACAGTAGCAACACGGAGTGGCCAGAAAGTACTCTTGAAATACAATTTCAAACTAAAAGAAACTGGAGCCCTTGGAAGAAAGCAGTGGTTTAGGATGTGTACAAAATGGGCCTTAAACCTTGTCACCCGAGAAAGCAGGAACAAACTTTGGGATCCAACACAGAGGCCCCCACTGGTCAAAGATGGGAAAACCTCAGCATCAGAAAGGATTTTGTCAAAGAATGACAACTAAAAGAAAAAACCTAGCTGGTTACCACTGAAGGATGCTATTTTGAAAACTGGTAAATACATAAAGAGAAGGAATTAAACACTTCTACTTTTCGCATGTGAACCATACCACAGCATAACCAAATAGCAGATAATGGGAAGCCTATGTCCTTACGGAGGCATTCCAGTTAGCAAAGGAAAGAAAATTAGATTACCACCATTTTGCAATTCTTAATGAATTACTGGATCTAGCATCAATAGCTACATATATCACAAAACGAGATAACTGACACGTGTGCCTCCTGAAAACACAACTTTCCGCAGCCTGTGCAACAGCCTCGACCCACCCCACAGCCTCTGGACCAACCATCAATTTCCGGGAAATACAGAGGACTGAGCAGCAGGTCAAACTGGACCACAGAGCTGCGATCCTCAAAAGCCAGACTACGAGAAACCAAATGACCCAGTTTCCCCAATCAATAAATCCCAAATGAAAGCCACAACAAAAAAGATGGATGAGAAATCCACAGATCAAAACAGAAACAAGCAGAATGAAGCCATTATACCAAAGTAAATGATAATGTTTAGGATGCAGGATGCAGGATAGCCTAAGAGGGAGTCACACCAACTCCCATAACTTTGAATGCATGACTAAAACTATGTAGCTTTCAATTTTTTTTTATAATGGAGTCAGCAGTCAAAATAAAGAGTGAAACTTAATGACTACATATGCAATCCTAACAATAATTCTTCTGCAGCCTTCTGTAACTTCAGCCATTTCTAAAGTTTAAAAGACACCTCTATGTTGAGACTTACCTGTAAATAAGCAGAACAACTTGACTTAAAATGAATCCAAGGCTTGAGAGTACAGAATAGGCATATCAGGCTTTACAGCAAAAGATCAGAGTGCCTGTCCTCATCCCACGCCACTTCCTAACTGACCTCAGGCAAGCGCAACAGGCAAGAAAGTTGACGTTAACCAAGAAGCAAAGGCACTGGGTCAGGCAGTTCTCTGCACAGTCCCCCCTGGAGCCAACTGTCCAGCAGGGAAATAGTTACAACTGTGACTGATGTTGGGAAAAAAGCACAGAACGCTGAGACGTGAGCCACTGCGATGGGAGGAAATATGACACAGCTCTCAGAGGGGACGAGGCAGAGGACACACGGGGAACCCCTCCTGAGCACTTAACCTCCGATTTTCTTCCTTTCTTTTCATCTATCTTTAGATGACACTAATAAAACTAAGACCATTTACTAGGTAAAATAAATTTATTGATATTTAATTAGGAACTATGGACCTCACAACATGAAGGAAAATAAGCCTTGGCATCATTTAAGGCTATACCGATGAAGCAAGGAGAGAAAGGAACACTTACCGACAAGCCGAGATACAAAAGGAGAAGGTGTGTGCAATCCTGTTTAACAACCTTCGCATCTTTTGTCACAGTTTAACTTGCGCACACACGTACACACATAAGTGTTGCGATAATCCAACAGACGTCTGCACCCGGCACTGTGGGGTTAATTCTCTGACTCCCACACAGCAGGTGGTCACAATCTAACAGCAACATTCACTATGAGAGTCTGACAGCTTCCTAGGGAACATCCCTAGAGCTTCTAGAAGGATGCTACACGTGAGATCTAGAAAGATGCTACACGTGAGAAAAAGGAATAGTCTGAAAAACTGAAATGTTTCAGTCAAGCTTACGTGATTTTAATTTTTAAAAACAAATCCAAAGAACAGTATTTTATTTCAGCGGTCTTCTATGAGCAATTTGATATACAAAAACTGTTTTCTTAAAAGTCTCAACCATAAGAAAATACTTTTTATTCTTTGAGATTTCTTTAAATGTTTTTATTATCAACATCACCTCTCTGTAATTTGTATTTAGCTACCACACCTCAAATTATTTGCTTTAATTAAAACTATAATAATTAAAACAATGTACTATTTATTTTATTCTTACTTTTCATACAGTATTATTTTGTTCCTTCCACTAACCTACAGGAGCTAAGAGTTGAACATGGTCAGCGTCAAAGTATTCTGAGGGTGAGTGTAGAGTCAGAGCCACACAGAGCCCGAACCCTTTCTCCATCTTCTGTTCCTTCCCTTGCAGGTAATTTTATGATCTTCTTCACCAGAATACAGGGAAGGGACAAAAATATATGGAATTCAATTTTGTTACTTATTAACAAAAGCCAACAAAAAGTGTTTAAGTGAGCTTTTGTAAATTATCTGTTTCCATTTTTACAAATAGCATTTAAAGAATATGGAGAAATAGGTATAAAGAAATTTTATCTAAATTAACAACAACAACAAAAAAAACCAACCTCCAAACATTTAAAAAGATAAATTTGACTTTTTTTTTTTTTGAGACAGAGTCTCACTCTGCTGCCCAGGCTAGAGTGCCATGGCATCAGCCTAGCTCACAGCAACCTCAAACTCCTGGGCTCAAACAATCCTCCTGCCTCAGCCTCCCGAGTAGCTGGGACTACAGGCATGCGCCGCCGTGTCTGGCTAATTTTTTCTATATATATATTTAGCTGTCCATATAATTTCTTTCTATTTTTAGTAGAGACAGGTCTTGCTCTTGCTCAGGCTGGTCTCAAACTCCTGAGCTCAAACAATCTGCCCACCTCGGCCTCCCAGAGTGCTAGGATAAATTTGGCTTTATTCCTTTAAAAATACCCAGAGAAACAAAATAAAACCAAGTTCTAATTTTAAGACATCCTTATAATTAGTATATAACAAGTAAATAGAAGAGTCATGAATTAGTTTGATTTTTTTTTTTTGTATCCTGAATCTTTGTCTACCAATATAAATAGCATTACAAACTGGGGTGGAGAGGAAATTTCTTTTTAAAAACTGAGTGGTTTGGCCAGGCGCAGTGGCTCATGCCTGTAATCCCAGCACTCTGGGAGGCCGAGGCGGGCAGATTGTTTGAGCTCAGGAGTTCGAGACCAGCCTGAGCAAGAGCGAGACCCGTCTCTACTAAAATAGAAAGAAATCATATGGACAGCTAAAAATATATATAGGAAAATTAGCCGGGCATGGTGGCGCATGCCTGTAGTCCCAGCTACTTGGGAGGCTGAGGCAGAAGGATTGCTTTGAGCCCAGGAGTTTGAGGTTGCTGTGAGCTAGGCTGATGCCACGGCACTCTAGCCTGGGCAGCAGAGTGAGACTGTCTCAAAAAACAAAAAAACCAAAACCGAGTGGTTTATTTAATAATTTCTAAAATATAGAATGAAATTGTTAAAAATGCTGTCAGTGGGCTATGACCTAATACAATTTTGCTTTGTTTTGTTTTGAGGGTCTTTGAGGGGCTCTGTGGCCCTGGTTAGAGTACAGTGCCATCATCATAGCTCACTGCAGCCTCCAACTCCTGGGCTAAGGTGATATCCTCCTGCCTCAGCCTCCCAAAGTGCTAGTATTACAAGCATGAGCACACAGCCAAGATGTTATTTACTTACTGCACATACCATGCTTGTCCTGTATTACAATGAGTAATGAACAGTATACTATTTTTAGACAGCTTCACTACATAAAAGCAAATGATTAACTAAAATCCATTTTAATAAAAGACCTAAATAAAGTTACCAAGAGTTAAAAATTCTGATAACTGCAAAACTATTATAAATAGTACATACTGATATTTTACTTATCTAATATTTATTTTATAAACACAAGTTGCTTGTGTATGTTTCTATATTTGTTTTTCTAACAACTATATACTCCTGCAAAGAAAGTGACTTCAGTCCTTTGTAATATATGTTGATTAGCATAATAAAGTATTTTTGGACTTTTCCCCCAAGGTCTCACATGAAATTTTACAAGGATTTTTTTGTCTGTTTAAATTTACTTACTTGGTAATACGGTCAATGTTGGCAATTTGCTTCTGGTTCCGTATAATCTCAATGGCTGCCCAAAGATGCTGGATAGCTTTTGTATCCGCCTGTCATCTTTTTGTTAAACGTGCCATGAGCTGTTTACTTCTTTAGCTGTAGTAATACAAAAAAACATAAGGGAAAAAAAGATTACAAATTGAATTATTATTAACACAAGCGAGTAACATCATCAGTGCCTCTTGACTACTGATCATACCAAGGTAGCAGGTAGCTCTGCCAACTTTCTGCCTCATTCCCTACCATCCGCCTCATCACTTTCTTCATACAAGTTACCATTTGCTTCGTTACTTCATAAAAAGTGAGAGTCTAAAAATGAAAGGGTTAAGGTTTTCCCAAGGAGAACAAATGGCTACCTTATGCCAACATGTTTTTTTAAATAAATTTAAGTTTTATTCTAATGCACAGAAATATTACAAGACAACATTTATCAATAATGCATTGTTTGTAATTTGATCAATAGAAAATGGAATTTAAATGCCCTAATTGTTTGTACTTTGTTTTATTATAATCATGGCTTAAAAAACCCAATTGTATATGCATATATTGATAAATGAAAGCATTTCAATAAAATAAAACCATGAACAGAAAATGCAAAAAGTATTAATAGTTACTTCTGGGGTAAGATGGGAAAAGCTGGCAAACAGGATACCAGAGGGCCACAAATTATTAGGAACAATCATATTCTTGAATAGATGTTAGTTTCAGGGGTATTTATTACATTATTAAGAAACAACATTGCTATTTTATTCAAATTTCAGTATTCTGGATTAACAGAAGAAAACAGTCACCCGACCTCCAGATGATTTTCCACCTGTGCCTGGCAAGACTGGGGAAAACCCTGGGGCTACACTCGGGTGTCTGATGACTGAGGGTTTCACAGAAGAGGCCTCTTCTGACTCAGCTTGGAGGGACTCGTCTGTTAGGAACAGCATGAGCCTAGGAAACCTTCACCACGAACCTTGTGTTAGATCATGAGCCCCAGCATTTGGGAACAACTGAAACATATCTCTAAATCTTACAGATCATAATACTGTTTAAATTCTAGGCCTTAAAAATACAGTAAACATTAAAGCTTCTGGGATTCCTAAAATCTCCTTGCCCGGACCTTTCCCGTCCCACAAGGGAAGAGAATGAGCGAGAGAAGCTCATTCTCAGCACTTCACTGTATTCCATGATTGCAACGGAGCCCTGTGAATCTCCTCTTTCCCCACCTCCACACTTCCTTTCACAGCCCCCTCAGTCTTCCCTTTCCTTGACAAACCCAAGTAAACCCCACAGTTCAACCAACTGTAGATCAAAAATATTTGAGAAAAAAATTGTATCTGTACTGGACATGTACAGACTTTCTTCTCTTGTCATTATTCCCTAAACCATGTAACAACTATTTGCATAACATTTACATTGCATTAGGTATTATAGGTATTATAAGTAATCTAGATATGATTTAAAGTAGATAAGAGGATGTGCATAGGTTATATGCAAATACTACACCATTTTATATCAGGGACTTGAGCATCCATGGATTTTGGTACCTATAGGAGGTCCTGGACTGAATCCCCCACTAAGGAACAAGGGACAAATGTATATGTTTGTATACATGCACACACATACATACATATACACATAAACACAAAGATGAGTATACCAGCAGCAATGAGCATGCCAGACATCCAGACTTTGGTTTCTAAATACTATTCTCCTCAAAAGGAACCAGAGAAATGGCTAATTTCAGGGCTCAGGCAGGGAAAGTATTGAATAAGCCTAGAACATCATGTGCCATAAAGTATGGAAATTCCCAAAAGATCATGGAGATATGTCAAAATGACACTGGAGCTAACCAAGGGGCTCCCACTGGCTAAATCTGGGACAATTTGAACATCAAAGAAATGATATAATGAGAGCAATTGTCTATAACCCATTGAATAAAATAGGAACCTAGGAGCCCATACTGATATCAATTAATAAATAAATGGGGGGTGGATACAGAGGCAGGAAAGCTTTCCCTTACAATACAAGGTCAACTAATAAATGTAGAACGATGATGGAAGGGATGATTACCATTTGGTAACCCTTATAATAATTGTTTTGGTCAAAGAGTAAAACTGGATACTAATATAAATGGGTGAAAGTGTGATCAGGAACAGGATTTTTACATAGTCTCAAAATATCTCCAGACAATATTTATTCATTAACTTTCCATTGCAAAGTGTGGCAGATATCATCTTACCAAATGATAAAAGTAAATGTCATCAGCAATGGGACAAATCAACATCATGTGCCTTCTGATAGGATGCATTGAGAAGAACACAGCATCACTTCTGTGGTATTCCTGCCAAAAATGTATGTCCTGAGTACATTGGTGGTATAGTGGTGAGCACAGCTGCCTTTCAAAATGCATGTCCTAAATCCAGTCATGAGGAAACATCAGGCAAACACATACTGATAGACATTCTGCAAAGTAATTGGCCTGTCCTCTCCAAAATATCAAGGTCATGAAAGGAAGGAGAGACTCAGAACTGTTCAAGATAGAAGGAAACTAATGAGACATGACAGTTAAATGCAACATGTGATCCTATATTGGATCCTGGATCTATAAAAGACTTTATTGGAGAAAATCAGTAAAATTTGAATGAGGTTTGTGGATTAGAATGTGCTATTATATTAATTTCCTGATTTTGATGGGTATAATGTGATTCATGTAGAAAAGTGTCTCTATTTTTTAGGAAACAGACATTGAAGTATTGAGGGGTCCTGTGACATCATATCTGTGACTTACTGTCAAATGGTTCCAAAAAAAATTACTTGTATCTACAGAGAAAGAGAGAGTGATAAGGCAGATATGGTAAATTTCTAACAACTGGGAAATCAGGCTGAGGGAACACAGGATATCTTTGTACTGTTCTTGAAACTGTTTTGAAGAGTTTAATTATTTCCACTTTAACAGTTCTGAAATATTTTTAATAACCCTATTGTAACATCCCCTTCAGCAATTTAATTCAAGATCAGTATAAAATAAGAGCATGAAGCTAATAAGAAATAAGTCATGCACAAAGGAAGAGAATTTATAAAGATAAATAGATAAGAGTTACTAAATATATTAAGACCTATGAATCTTGGATGCTATTTTTTAATTACATACTAAATTTTACTGTTAAAGAGCCATGGGGGGCCAGAAAAGTCCTAAGAGGTCTTTTCTTCATATATTTTTATGTTAGGATCAAGAATAAAGTACAATGATCCCAAGAGGATTATGTATCAGAGAGTTCTTCTGGAGTTAACTCATATAAGGTTTTTATTTTATTTCGTCATAAAACAAGTCAAGCAAAAAAAAGCCTAGCTCTCTTTTTCTGCTGTGACAATGGGTCTGGTCGTCATCTGTGGCATACGTATCACACTCTGTAAACCTGTATCTTGCTCTTGCCCTATAATCCTATCTTTCTCTCCTCAATAAACCTCATTTCCATGCTTGCCTTACAAAAAAAAAAAAAAAAGCCTAGAGAAAACATCACCAGGACTTAATTTTGGACGGGGAACGAGGGAGAGGCAAGTCTCAAGGACAAAGCTTCCATTTCTGGCTTACACGGGGTACTGAAGTAAGGACTGTGGGATGAAGACTAAGTTTGCAGAAGGCAGTGGTGTGTGCGTGTGTGTGCTGAGTTCAGTTTGGGGCAGACCAAGTTCAGACGCCTTTTAGAAATCCAAGGGAAGATGCCAAGCAGCTATGTGGAGATACACCTGGGGAGTTCAGGAGAGCACATGCTGAAGATCTGTGAGACACCCAAGAATAGTAACCAAAACCATAACTGCAGATTTGACTTCCCTAGGATAGAATATGGCAGAAAGAGACCTAGGCCCCAAGAACTAAGAGGAAATCCAGGAGAGCTATCCTATAGAAATCCAGTGAAGATAGGGTTTCAAAAAGTGCAGAGTATCACTGAAAAGTCAAAAAGCAAAAGGAACTGAAAAGTCCACTAGATTTAGCAAACTGTTGGTCACTGGTGACTTTAGCAAGAGTAATATTATTTTGTTGAAATAATATTGTTCCAAATCGGATCAGGGTGGGTGAAGGAGTGAGTGACAGGTGGCGAAACTGAAACAGAAATAGAGCTCTTCCCAGAAGACAGGCTGAACAAAGGGAGGAGGCAGATGGGAAAGGACCTGGAAAGAGATGAGAAGGCACAGGAAGGTCTATGGTTATGCAAATTTTATCCTCATTTTAATTCAAATACGTACGTATGATTTTTCAAAAATCAAACAATCCCAAACCCTGTACCTCTATTGCTGCTACCCTACAGCAATCCCTGCCCTCTATTTTAGTTTTGTTTTTTGGTACTTACCTCTGTATTTATAAGCCCTACCCTTACCTACTGACGTCCTACCTCAAGTCAATTAATCTCTTCCACATACACCCACCCCCAACAAAAATGCACATACACTATCCTTCCTCTTATCTTCTCAATAAAGTCATACCCGACTTTCTAATTAAACCAGCATTCACTGTTTTTATTTATCATTTATTTATTTATTTATTTATTTATTGACAGAGTCTCGCTTTGTTGCCCGGGCTAGAGTGAGTGCCCTGGCGTCAGCCTAGCTCACAGCAACCTCAAACTCCTGGGCTTAAGCGATCCTACTGCCTCAGCCTCCCGAGCAGCTGGGACTACAGGCATGCACCACCATGCCCAGCTAATTTATATATATATATTTTTAGTTGGCCAGATCATTTATTTCTATTTTTAGTAGAGATGGGGGTCTCGCTCTTGCTCAGGCCGGTCTCGAACTCCTGACCTTGAGTGATCCACCTGCCTCGGCCTCCCAGAGGGCTGGGATTACAGGTGTGAGCCACCACGCCCGGCCCAGCATTCACTGTTTTAACTACCAGGACAACGTGCTGACACTCACAACTGCTCTGAACTCTTATCGCATCTCCAGTGCCCCAAGACCCAGTCAAGACATTTCCCCAGACACAGAGCAGGGCAACTGTGGGCTCATCTCCTCTATTTACTTCCTCTCGGGACTGCAGTCTTATACTGTCTATTGCCCAGTGCCGGTAAACAATAGCCTCGTGTATTTTACCCAGTTTCATCATGGATGGTGGGAATGTAAGTCCATTAGCAGTTGCTCTGCCATGGCCAGAAGTAGAAGTCTAGACTGTTTCCTAGTACCCCTGTTTCTAGAAGGGCATCACCCACTTTCAAGACAGTGTAAATGAGAACTGTTCTCATTTGCCCTTTTCAGAAAACACACCTCAAGGCTTTTGCAGTATAGAAAAAGGTAGCGAGCTGGCTGCAGGTGCTAGGGAAGGACTCTGCGCATGTAACTACTACAGACTGGGAGAAATCACCCCATTCTCAGCCCTTTCACTTCCCCACCCCCAGAGGGACCTGGTGCCTCTAATTCTTGAGATTTCCATGGTTTTGAGGCTCAAACTGGCATGTTCCTTGACCTTCCCTCTCAGGCACTTACCTTTCCTGCTAAATCAAAAGACACTTCCACCACCTTCTTTCCAGTTTCCAAAATGTCATCTTTTCTACACTCTATTCTAGCTCATTCTTTTTGTCTCTATATATGGATTCACACACACACACACACACACACACACACACACACACACACACACACACACACCAACACTCATTTCAATAGGGTTTCAGGAAAGAATGCACATTCAGTTAATCATGTTTCAACAAAGGATTCATTTCAAATACTAAAGGCTTCAAAATGCTTGAGATCCTGTAAAAAGATTCAGTTGAGAGGATGAGGTTGACTATATAAGAGAGAAAAGACATACATAAACTTTTTTTAAAGCCAGAAGATCAAATTCAAGCCAGAGAAAACATAGTTTTTAATAAGAACAAAAAAAGTATATCACATGCAAATTAATAACTTTGGCCATATTTGAAAAAATTTATTAATATTTATAAATCTAAAGAATCCTAAGGAAAATAATTATCTTCTCCTAAATAGAAATTCAGGAATACGCCATAAAATTATTGAAATCAATATAAAAGAATAGTGAAAAGAAAGTATTCAATTTTCTCCTGCTTAATCATAAAGAGTGGGGAACTATAAAGGGCTTCTCTGTTAGCCTCAAGTATTTGATGCATAAAAATGTCCTATGTACCTATACAACCTGCACTGTACCTGCCAGAGCACAGCACAGTTCCCATAAGAGTTAGTTTGTTTTGACACTTTCTTTACATTCTGTGGGACAGAGACCCTACACCATTCAGCATGGGATCCAAGCTTAACATGGAAAAGTCTGAATTTAATAATTCCAAAACACTGTACAACACTGTATCCTGGGGAAGCAAATAAATCCATATAAACAGAAATTTTGGCTGCAGATTGCATAATTCAAATTTTTGCTTTCTTTCTTTTTTTTTGAAACAGAGTCTCACTATGTGGCCTGGGCCAGTGTACTGTGGTGTCATCACAGCCCACTGCAACCTCAGACTACTGGCCTCCAGCGATTCTCCTGCCCCAGCCTCCTGAGTCGCTGGGACTACAGGCGTGTACCACTACACCTGGCTAATTTTTCTATTTTTTGTAGAGACAGGATCTCGCTCTTTCTCAGGATGGTCTTGAACTCCTGGCCTCAAACAATTCTCCCACCTCAGCCTCCCAGAGTGCAAAGATTACAGGTGTGAGCCAAATTTTTGCATTCTGAACATGTCAAAAACACTATCACATACAAAAATGACCTAAAGCAGTTTTGCTGTCTACACATTTCTCCATAAAAATGGAAGTCTACAAAAAATCATAAATTATGGAAGAGATTTGAGTTGTAATAGCTTATCAACAATTTACTACATTAAAAAGATGAGTATATCACGTTAATCTAAAAATTTTAGAACTACATTATGAAACCTAGGCTGTTAGTTTCTCTACTTGCTATAAATTATTTTGGTTTTATCCAAAGTGGGTTATGTGTCCAAACCTAACAAATATTAAGTTACAAACTTCCTCCATTAAAAACTCTAATATTTTACACTTCTAATAGAAAGCAGCCTATAAGTATATAAAGTTAAAATTTCAAAATGTAAAAAATTCTTTATTCACAGGAAGGAAAAACTCTTTCATAAGGAAGAATGTCATTTACAAGCAAAAGGGAGTAATAATTATTAGTGACTATTCATTTCTGCAGGGACAGAAAGAACTAGAAGGAAGTTAAAAGGTGTTTTTTTTTTTACATCTTGTCACGTAAAATTATGATTAAATATAACATAAATATCTCCCTATTCAGCAAAGATAAACAAGTATTCTCATAAAAATATAGCTAAGAGCTGAAAATATTTGCTGTTAGACAACACTACTAATTTTGCATCATTTTGCACTCCACGTTGTTGGGCCAGCGAAGTTTTTTGCCAGTGATCTAAATCAATACTGCAATTGGAAGTTTATGGAATTATAAGCATAATACATTGTATTTTTGCGATAACTTTCTGGTTTGTATTGATTAATGATGGTCATTTCTAAAGACTTTTCCTAAAATGTTTTTGAATACTTAAAAAATAACTCTATTACTATCAAAGAAAATTACTCTCAGTTGTCTATAGCAATTCATATCAAAAGCACACCTAATTTTGTTTAATGGACATTAAAGAAAATAGGAAAAGGGCCCAGTTCTATTAAAGTGCGTATTCCCGTTAGTGGGAAGTGTAAAATTTTGCTTATTTCAAAAATTAACCTAGAATCATTCATCCAATGTTTTTGAGCACCTACTATTTGCTAAGCACTGCTCTAGGTACTCAGGATATAGTGGTGAATGATTCAGAAAGGTTCCTATACTTATATGGCTTAGTGTTAATATTTGAGGCTATTGGGGGAACAGACAATAAATGTGAAAACAAAAAGATGATTTCAGATAGTGACAAGTCCTGTGAAAAAAAGAAAAGAAAAGGAAAAAAACAGCAGGCAATGGGGAGTGCCACTTTAGATTGGGTGGTCAAGGTTGCTGTGGTGGTCATCAGTGTTGTTCACTAAATACTTCTAGTTGTCCTAAGCAACAGCAGTATTGCACTTGTAAAGGAAAATCAAAACCTCAGGACCCTCCAACTCCTTATGCCAAAAGGGAAGGTCAAGCCCAGATGCTGAGTCATGCAACGCCCTCTTGCAAATGAACAGCTGTTACTAACACTACTAGCCAGATTGCCACAGAAAGGTAAAAGGCTTCAGGCATCTACATGGACAGTTCCCACAGATCATCCATAAGGACACTGTTTGCTGGCCTCCCATCAATGAGGACATGCAAATTGTAACTTCCAGGTCTGCAGGCTAACTCTAGCTCCTAAAACTAAAGTCCACTTTGATTCCACACTAATAATGTGGATTACAAGTTTATCTTCCCAAGTGCAGAACAGAGACAAGACCATTCTTTCTTCCAGCTACCCAGGGACATCTGCATAACTGATTCTTCCTTTACTCCCTTTTCTCTTCAAACATTTACCTAATCTTGTGTAAAATGAAGATTTCCTGGCACTAACACAAGAATGTCACCATTTGCATCATGGCCCACCCTCTCCCCTTTTTTCTTTCTATATGCCCTCACTCTTTAAATACTGAGTTTCCAAATCCCTCTTCAGATAGCACAGGTGCTTCTGTGGTTTGTCCTTGAACTTTGGCTTCGTAACCCTCCACTGATTGAGATCTTTGCCTGGCCACCTATTTGGGTTGTCACACTTCCCCACAACCCTAAAAAAGTGATTTATGACACTTGGCATTTGAAGATTCATGAATCTTACTCTGATTTGCTACGCTTTTTCTATATACCACGGGCAATGGCAATGCCCCAATGGTGGCTGCTGTCAGCCTCCTACCAGAATGAGGACCATTCAAGGCAGAGCTCCCACTAACCCATGATGGATGGGTAGAATGAGCATGACCCATTTTTTGAACCACTGAGGTTTGAGGTTGCTTGTTTCAGAGCACAACCTAACCAATCCTGCCTATCATAGAAAGTTAGGGAGATCATAAATGAAGTAAAACTTAAATGATGAAAAAGAGCTAGACACACCAAGGGGAAAACACATGCAAAGACATAACTGAGAAAGGACAGCGGAGGGAGTGTGGCGAATAAGGAGAATCAGTATGAAGGAGGTGGAGAACTGTACTCAGATCAGGCCACGCAGGATTGAAGGCAGACTGTGGGCAGCTTGGGCTTCATACCATTTCGATAGGTGAGCAAGGTGGGGATTTTAAGCTGGAGTGGGTGGGATGGGCATCGGGGGGCTTTTAAGGGAAAAGCTACCTAATGAATCATGAACAGGTAAAGTCCCTTTCTACCACCAAATTCCAGTTGCCTGATCTCAGGCGCAGACAAGAGACCAAACAGTACCTTTCTGGAGAAATTAAATGATCCCAGAGAAAGAATTTTCAGACACTGACATTTGAAGGAACCTAAAGAAAAAGCCATCTGACCACCTGACATCCCAACAGTAAAACCCACACAAAGAATGTCCAACTAGCTTCCCAATGTCTCACTCATAAATACAAACAGACAGCCAGGAATCACCAGACATTTGAGACCAGCTTCTCCACAAAAGAGAGAAAGAGGCCATATGGAGCAAACAGAATACATATAATTGATATCATGGAAAAGTAAGAAATGGAATCGCACGTATAAACCATAAATACGATACTCTAAATAGAAATATTCAAAAAACTTTAAATATGATAAACAAATTCAGTAAAAGGGTTAGAAAATAAAATTGAGGCAATCTTGCACAAAGTAGAAACAAAAGACAAGAAATACACAAATAGGAGATAAGAGAAAAAAACTTTGCGATACAATATCTGAATAACAAGAGTTACAGAATGAAAACGGGAAAAATTATTCAAGAAAAGTACCTGCCAATGAAAAATAGGCATCTGCAAATGGACAAAGACCATGAAATGCCCAGCATATGAATGGAAGGAAGCGCAAAGCACATCCACCTGGAAAGTCAAACACTGGTGGTACGAAGAGGAGGTGAAAGGCTCCGCAGGGTGGGTGACAGGAGAGGTCATAAAACAAACTGGTATCAGATTTCTCAGTAGCAACCTGGAAGCTAGAAAATCATGGAGAATGCCTTTTAAATTAAAAAAAAAAAACAGAAGTGGAAGATGAAGATGTGACTCAATTGCCACAATCATAGGATAAAACTTTAACACATGAGAAGTTGCTTCTTATGAATGAGCAAAGAAAGTGGTTTCTTGAAATAGAATCTACTCCTGGTGAAGACACAGTGAACATCATTTAAATGACAACAAAGGATTTAATAAATTTAATTGATAAAGCAGTAGCAGGGCTTGAGAAGACAGACTCAGTTTTTTTTTTTTTTTTGGAGACAGGGTCTTGCACTCTTTCCTGAGCTAGAGTGTAGCGACATCATCATAGCTCACTGCAACCTCAAACTCCTGGGCTCAAGCCATCCTTCTGCCTTAGCCTGTTAAGTAGCTTAGACTACAGGCACATGCCACCCCACCCAGATAATTTTTCTATTTTTTATAGAGACAGGGTCTTGCTATGTGGCTGAGGCTGGTCTTAAACTCCTGACCTCAAGAGATCCTCCTGCTTCACCCTTTCCTATGACTCAAAATCCAGAAACAAAGCAAGTGAAAGGCTGAAAAATGGGACTACCACCACATACACACAAAAACACAAAAAAACCCCACAAAACCTAAAAACAAACAAGCAAAATTAAAACCTTTTACATGTCCAAAATACACCATAAACAACGCAAAAATATGCATGACAAATGGGATAGGTAAAAGTAAAAGAAATTTTTGCAAGTTAAATTATGAATTAAGGGTTAGTATCCTTGGTATGTTAAAAAAAAAAAAAAGAAAGAAAGAAACTTCTAAAATTTCAGAAAAAGCCCCAAAAACCCAATGAAAAAAATGAGCAAAAGATACAAACAGAAAACACAACACAAAAGGTCAAGTTATGGAAAGACAATTTCTCTTAGAGAAGACCAATTTCTAAACTACATCTAATATAGCATTTCTATTTAATACCTATCAGACTAGCAAAACTATAAACAGGGATTCTCATATAGCAGTGGTGGGAACAGAAAATGTCCCAATGTTTATGGAGGGGAATGTGGCAATAACCACCAAAATTACATATGCATTTTCTCTTTGACCCAGCAATCCCACTGGCAAAATCACAAAATGATATACATACACATTCATGTCTTATGGCAGTATTTGTAATAGTAAATCCACAAGGAACTGGTGGAATACAGTGCAAGGCATCTACACAGTGGAATGCAAACAAACTAGAAAAAAGAGATCATATCATGTCAAAAGGCAACCAAAGAAAAAATTTAATGGATAAAATGGGCTACGTCAATATTAAAAACTTTTGTGCTTCAAAGGACACCATCAAGAAAGTGACAGCCAAAGAATGGTCAAAAAGACCTGCAAATCCTACATCTGATAAAAGACTTCTACTCAAAACACATAAAAGGTTTTTACAATTCAATATAAAGACAACCCAACTAAAACATGGACAAACGATGTGAACAGACATTTATTCAAAGAAGATCAACAAACAGCCAATAAGCACAAGGATGCTCAACATCATTAGTCATTAGAGAAATGCAAATGAAAATCACAATGAGATGCCATTCCCAACCACCAGGGTAGCTATAGTCAGGAAATCCGGACAATAACAAGTGCTGACAAAGATGAGGAGAAACTGGTATTCTCATACATTGCTGGTAGGAATGTAAAATGGTACAGCTGCTTTCAAAAGCAGTTCAGCAGTTCCTCAAAAAGAAAACAGAGTTGACACGTGACCACAGCAATTCCACTTCTATATATATGCCCAAAAGAACTGAAAATATATGTCCACACAGAAACAGGTACATGTATATTCATAGCATTATTATTCATAATAGCCAAAAAGTGGGAAAAACTCAAATGTCCATCAACTGATGAATGGATAAACAAAATGTGTTACATCAGATGGAATATTATTGACACAATGAAACATTATTCGGCCATAAAAAGGAATGAAATAGTGATACATGCTACAACATGGATGAACCTTGAAAACGTTCTAAGTAAAAGAAACCAGACACAAAAGGCCATATATTATATGATTTCACACATATAAAATGTCCAGAATAGACAAATCCAGAGACAAATAGTAGAATAGTGAGTGCCAGGGGCTGGGGTGAGAAGAGAATGGGAGACGACTGATATTGCATCTGGGGTTTCTTTTGGGGGCAGTGAAAATGTTCTAAAATCAGATACTAGTAACAGCTGCAAAACCTTGTAAATATACTAGAAACCACTGAACTGTATATTTAAAGAAAAAAGTCACTGGAGCCAATTTACATGTCACTTTGTTCAAGTGGGGAGTGAGCAGAGGATTATTTTTGTAGCTTCTATTTAAAATTATCAATTTACAAAGAATTTTCAATGATTCCTGATTTTTCCATGTGTCTCCCCTTCCTTTGCGACTTTCCCCCACCCTCTAGGAAAGTTTTCATCATTGTTACTGTTACCATTAACTTTTAAAAGTATCTGTTATGGACATTTTTCAAGCACAAAAGTAGAGAGAATTATATAAGCCTTTTGTGCTACAATAGTTCATTAACATGTGCCATGTATTTTAAATCTAAATTATTTTCCTGAAATTGCCAAGACCCAGGCCACAGCCTGAGGCATGGCTAATCACTCAAACCTGCCAGGATGGTGCTGGGCCAGTCATGTAACACTTTCAGGCTAACTTTGGGTGAATTCTGGCAAACTATTTCCTTCACTCACAATGACATTTCTCAAATTTCCCCTTCACTATCTTTGAAGATAGGATGGGCAAGGTAACTAGTGACCATTACATCACCTAAGGAGCAGGGTTCCATAAAAAAGGAAGTGAAAGAGTGAAAACAATGCACGTCATTAGACTGTTTCAGCTTTTGTCCTTTCTCACAATAAAGTGCCATTCTCCTAAGTGATATAATGTCTAGTTAAAGGGTAAGGCTTGATAAAGTATAAAATCCATCCCCATATACACTAAAACATACCCAGAATGTAGAGTACAAATATTTAAAATGTAAGGTAACTGAATATATTTAGTTATACTTTACTAGTGTGTTGCTCTTCCAAATGTAAACTATATTTTTAAAATAATAACCAGTTTACTGCCTTGAAGCAGTTCTCAGGCCACAGTGCAGGCACAGAGAATCCAAAAGGAGTCTGAGGACTGAGTTGCAGAGACAGAGACCAGAGACTGAAGTGGCCAATTTTCAGTTTAGCCTTTTTTCAGAGAATTCAGATTTTTCAAAGCCAATTATTTTCTATGATTAATACTTCAGATTCTTTTGCTTTCCTATTATTTACAATATTTAGGATAATTCTATGAAATGGTACCTACTTAAGAATACTGACTCACAATAGTATAGCCACCTAACATTTTCTACTCTGTTCAAGATCAAATTTTATAAAAACTGAGAAGACAGAACACTAACACCACTGGGAATCCAGCCACCTGGGGAAGGGCCATGTCATGCAGTGGGAGAAGCAAATAAAGAACATGGACCAGACTCTGCTGAACACCCTGTCAACAGTGCCAGCCCAGGGAGGCTTCCCTGTCACTTCCCAGATGTCCCTCCTCCTTTAAAACCCATCTGCCATGCACCTTGACTTTGTGAAACTGGTGGAGAATTATGAACCTATATTAAAGAGGAATTAAAGAAACCTGTGGAAATTATCACAACTGTCTAGGTCCTAGGATCACTCTGAAGCCTCAAAATGCTTGTATGAGAAATACAGTTAGTGAGGAGTGAACACAGATATTGTCCAGTAGTGGCTGAAGCCACAGTAAGTCTTGCAGCTCAAGGACTTCTTCCCAGGGCAAAGGAAGTAAGTAATCTTCTAGAGCTCAGCTGAAAGACTTTGAGTCTCCTCCTCTGTATGGCCATACCCACTGAACCACCTGTAGGTGGAAATGCCACCCCCAATCTGAAGGGACAGGAAGAATCATCTGAAACCCAGACAAATGCCAGGGAAAAGAGGGGGCTAGCCAGAGAGCAGGGCAGAGCCTGGAAAACTTTCTGAGGTTGTCTCATCATGGACTGCAGATGTGACCCCAAGACGGCTGGTCTGACTGCCCTAGGGAAAGGCTTTCAAGCTTTTCTGATTTTCGTACAGGATTATGAGGAATCCAGAGCACTGAGGGCAGAAGGGGCAGGAACACCACACTGCTGCTTTTCAGTCCAATTACTGGAATGCCCAGACATTCAAACTGGATGTCAGCCTATCTCCTGAATATTACCTACCTCAAGATATGGTACGTATTTACCTGTGATTATAGCTATATCTGAGCCCATCAGGGAACATCAGTCAATGATACTTTTGCTATCCATCTTACCTAGCAACACAGTAGCATTTCCGAGGAACCTGAAAAGACTTAAGGCTTTCTTCCAGGATGCACTTATTTTTCAGGTTGTGTTTTTTCCCCCCAGGTTGTTTTGATTATCGTCTTTTTTTCCCTAGGAAACTTAATTGATCTGATTCTTGAAAGAGAATTTCTGAGATTTAGAGCTAAAGGTCCCAGGGTACACCATTTTCTATAATCTATTCCAAAAAGAAATATTTAAAAAGAAAGCATGAATACCACTTAGAAAAATAAAAAATTTGAAATGTAAACATTTAAAAAAGTGTAACTTTTAAAACTTAGAGCTTAGATCCATCCCCAGAGATTCTGGTTTAATGTTTTTATAAAACAAAATTTAAAAAGCAATTTAGATGCTCAGTCATGATTGAGAACCAGCATGCTAAATATTGTTTCTTCCTAATGTGACTTGTGTAGCACTGTCACCTAAAATCCCAAAGAATTCATTTAAAACAATACGGTACAAATACTACTGTAACTAAGGCTTACAATAGTACATTTTTAATCAGCATTTGTCTGAAAATGCAGATGAACCAAGAGAAAGTCTAACTTTATGTTAGAGTGCTGGTCATTTGGCTTTTAAGTCACTTGAAAGTAACTGGGACTGGCCGGGCGTGGTGGCTCACACCTGTAATCCTAGGCCTCTGGGAGGCCGAGGAGGGTGGATTGTTCAAGGTCAGGAGTTCGAGACCAGCCTGAGTGAGACCTCGTCTCTACTAAAAATAGAAATAAAAATTATCTGGACAACTAAAAATATATATAGAAAAAAAATTAGCCTGGCATGGTGGCACATGCCTGTAGCCCCAGCTACTCAGGAGGCTGAGGCAGTAGGATCGCTTAAGCCCAGGAGTTTGAGGTTGCTGTGAGCTAGGCTGACGCCAGGGCACTCACTCTAGCCTGGGCAACAAAGTGAGACTCTGTCTCAAAAAAAAAAAAAAAAAAAACAAAAAAAAAAACAAAGTAACTAGGACTAAAACTAATTTTATTTGAATAGTCCTTAAAAAAAATAAAATTTAAGTTTCAAATGATTGAAATGGCAGTTTCTTGCCTGAAACAAACCAACATGAATATTAATCACAAGTAAGAGGCTTCTTAAGATTGTGTAGAACATATATGTGAAGAGTGGTAAATAAGTAGGTATTTCAAAAGAAACATTTCAGGTATGTTGATATTAAGTGATATTAAACTTGGTATTTCCAAACATATAAGAGAAATGATAAATTATAAGTACAGTAGAAAAAAATTACTTTAGACTTTATATTGTCTATAATTTAAAAAGACAACATCTCTAATGGTAAATACACCTCCTCCCAAAACCTATTAAATTTGCCATCAATGGAAACCCCAAATAAATTATTCTTATTTTTTGACTGGAAAGTTAAAACGGGCATATTTTATATTAATTGGGGAAGAGCCCCATGTCAAAATTCATTTGAAAATTAAGGACTTGCTCTCTCAAACAGCATTTTTCAGATGCACTTTTGAGATACGAAAAACAAACAATAAGCAAGTAAATCAAGAATCTACAAAAAGAGAAAAGTAAAAAATTCATAATAGCTTTCAAGTTCAGAGAGCTTCTCTATACTTAGCCTTTGTTAAAAAATTTCTTTTTAAAAATCTTTCCATAGCTATCAAATATGAGAAAATCATTTAATAACCCACTGGAACATTGCTATTGATGGCTGTCAGGATGCTCTGGATCTGTGGATGCTATAACTCACTTGGTCTGTTACTCTCTTCACCACATGCTTCTCATGAAAGGGTATTTTATTTTAGATGACAGTGCACACCTAATGGAATTCTGAAGCCTTAGCATTTACCACAGCTTTCAAGAAATTAGCTATTTCAATCTAAATTGAACTTATCCAGTAGAAGGCATGTTAAAAGATTCCTCAAGACAATGACTTCCCCTTTGAAGACAAGAATGCTTTAATGTTGGAGTTAATTCCAAGTGTTTTCAAACATTTTTCTCCATTACATAAGTATTAAAATAAAGATCATAGGTCTCCCCACCTCCACTGCTCCTGCCTCAAGTTATCTTTATAACATGAGCTACCATAGTGACAGCAAGAAAATGAGCCAATTACCCACACTTGTTCTTAGATTGCCAGCTATCATCACCAGTGAAACTGGAATTAACCAGAATTTTATGTGAGGAATGTTTTGATTATCAGGAGTTTCCTAATATCCCTGCCTTTCCACCTTCTGCTTCTGTAGGTAGAATGAGCATAGTTTTTACATTTTGTTAATATTACATACTTTTGCAGACTTATAAAGATACATTGGGAAGATGAAGGCATATCAGTACAAAGACCCAAGAGGTTGATGGGTTTTAGGGAGACAGAGTAGCATAACATACTACAGGTTTGGTAGTCATCATACACATGGATTGAAACCAATTTGATTATCTCTGTGTGAACTTGGGTGCCAGCAATTTAACTGTGTCTCTTCCCTTATTGTAAAATCGTTGTAACAACATTCCCTTCATGATGCTGTTGTGAAGACTAAATGGAAAATATACATTGCCTAGTATGGAAGATGCTCAATGATGGACATCTTTAAAAAAAGACCGTAGTGCCACAGGCACTGTTTGTGATAAAACTTAGCTTGCTAGAAACTGCTTGCAAAGTGGACTTGCAAAGTGATCTAATGTGCATGGTCAAATTAAAATGTATATAAGTCAGATTCTCTTGCTATAAACCATCGTATCTAACTGAATTTTTTTAAATAGTATTTTTAATTCCACTTATGAGAATGTGACAAACTCTCAACAGAAATCCATTGAAAAATATTTGTATATCTTGCTTTTATGTCCATATGATAAATGCTTAAACTAAGAAAGAAGATCCTACATTCTTTGAATTATATTTTAAATTTATTTAACATACAAGCTGACCAAACTGGAAAAAAAAGCACTAAAACTTTTAAATGGGTCTATGTTTCACTTAAATGCTCAGATAATATCTGGAGAACATATGTTTGATATTTAATACAGGTCTACTTTTTAACAGAGTACTGTAAAAAATTAACATAAGAAAGTTGCTTTTAGGCTTGGAGTGGTGGCTCATGCCTGTAATCCTAGCACTCTGGGAGGCTGAGATAGATGGACTGCTAGAGGTCAGGAGTTCGAGACCACCCTGAGCAAGAGCGAGACCCCGGATCTACTAAAAATAGAAAGAAATGATCTGGATAACTAAAAATATATAGAAAAAATTAGCTGGGCATGGTGGCACATGCCTGTAGCCCCACCTCCTTGGGAGGCTAAAGCAGTAGGTTTGCTTGAGCCCAGGAGTTTGAGGTTGCTGTGAGCCAGGCTGATGCCAGAACACTGTAGCCAGGGCAACAGAGTGACACTCTGTCTCAAAAAAAAAAAAAAAGAAAGAAAGAAAGAAAGAAAGTTGCTTTTAAAAACCCGCAGGTGGGCCGGGCACAGTGGCTCACGCCTGTAATCCTAGCCCTCTTGGAGGCCGAGGCGGGTGGATTGCTCAAGGTCAGGAGTTCGAGACCAGCCTGAGCAAGAGTGAGACCCCCGTCTCTACTAAAAATTGAAAGAAATTATCTGGCCAACTAAAAATATATATATAAAAATTTAGCCGGGCATGGTGGCGCATGCCTGTAGTCCCAGCTACTCGGGAGGCTGAGGCAGTAGGATCGCTTAAGCCCAGGAGTTTGAGGTTGCTGTGAGCTAGGCTGACGCCAGGGCACTCACTCTAGCCCGGGCAACAGAGTGAGACTCTGTCTCAAAAAAAAAAAAAAAAAAAAAAAAAAAAAAAACCCGCAGGTGGTTAATACGGTAAAATCTCAAAGTTACAAATTAGAATAAATTTTAAGTCATCAGTGGTAACACCTCACAAATAATCTTAACTCAAATACAATGTATCTTACTTCAGATTCTGTTCCACAGTACCCTGCACTTACTCTCTTTTGTTACACTTTATTGTGCTTCCTTCAGTAATTGTGTTACTCTGAACTATAAACTCTGTAATGGCAAGAACTCTCTTATCTTGTTCACCTCAGCACCTAGCAAGTGTATGGCACATAGCAGAGTTCCAATAAATAACAATGTATTAATAAATGAAGTTAAGACATTAAAATTGCATATATTCTACTTGTACAAAAATGCAATTTTTAATGTGATTTTATGAAAGATTTAATTATGAAGCAACTTGAACTATAAAAGCATTTATTTAAAATAAAACTAGCTTAGCTACTATACTTATTATTCAGTTTAAAAAATAAAACTTTGTGTACAAGTTTTCAGCAACACATTTTCCAACTAATGTATAAGATAATGTGATCTGGAAATATATCACTCTCATCTCTGAAGAACACATAGATAAGAGTCTATATGACTCCTTTAAAACTCTGATGCAACAGTATTCTATTACCCTCATCATTTCTCTTTTTAATTTTACATAAAGACAAACTTTTAGCCATTTATGGAGCAAACACTCTGGACAATTGCTGATGTTACCAACTTTAAGTGCAATCTGCCACATACCCAGTGCAAACGTAACTT
Organism: Lemur catta; assembly: GCF_020740605.2. Classification (NCBI taxonomy): domain Eukaryota; kingdom Metazoa; phylum Chordata; class Mammalia; order Primates; family Lemuridae; genus Lemur; species Lemur catta. Next base: position 56,505,409 of record NC_059143.1, on the reverse strand, counting down.
TCCAATGACTTAATAGTGTGAATAAATTACTTCAGTGTTTGCACATAAGGGTATTTCTACTGCTATCTGATCAAACACATTTAAAAGATCTTACCCTGCACCTTAATTGTGAAAATACATTCCAAGATGCTAAATTTCCCCTAAAAGAAACCTGTGTTAAAAATCAGAATACTACTCTGAAATAGAAAATATACAAAAAACAAAGATTAACTAAATATCTAAATAATTTGTTGAATTGAGTTAAATATCTAATTTGCTAAATTTCCCTCCTAAAATATGTAATGGATTATACAAGTACTAAAAAAAATTCCAAATAATTTTTATTTTATAGACTATTTCTTTCCATTTGTAACTAATTTTGATATTAAAGCTTATATAGCATTTTCACAATACAAACTAAATAACTTTTTATGAATTTCCTACAGAAAAAACATAACAGCAGGTACCTACACACACATAAGCTCTTTCTTTAAAGCAATAATTCATTTCTGTATGTTTTAAAAATTAAAGTTAAGCCGTGATTACTCAAAAAGACTATTTTATTGAGTATTTAGATTTAGAGTCTTATGTCCCTCCCATTATCTTCATTTCTATCATTTACCTCTTATTCCAGGGATTCTCAAACTTTCATGTGACATGGATCACATTCTCTCTCAAAACATCTGATTCACCCACTTCTCTTCTGCTTGTGTGTTTTTCTGTTTGTCCTGCAATGGGAGGGGATGAGGGGTGTGCTACAAGGTGAACCTTCCATAACTTAAAGGAGGACTGCTATGCTTTTAAGATGATAATACATAAGGGTTTTAAGTGAGATAATGTATGTAAATAATTGCACAGTGGCTGACATACAGTAGATGGACAATACATGATATTAATATATATCATTATAACTCATCTGTGTTATAAAATTGTAGACACCAAAACATTTCAAAAACCAAGACTACTGGGGGGCAAAACACTGATAACCTGCAGTGCAACCTCTGCACAAAGTCTCTGCACCAAAGCAGATTCATACTTGTTTTGAAATGTGACAGTGGTACTGCAAGTAACTAACTCAAAGTTATTACATGACAGATACAGGTAGACACTGAACTCAAATCAGTTACTTTTTACTTCTTGTGAAAATTCCTAGTAAAAATGTTGGTAAGGGATTAAGGACGATCAAATGAAGAGGTGACAAAGATTTTCTTTATTCAAAAAGTCTGTTTCAAACAAATATAAAACATACAACCTGAAACAATTACAGACAGGGTGACAGATGTGGGGGGAAATATTAATTTAAAACTAATGGTTAAAATAAGAACTCTCACAATGCGTATTTCAGATATTTGTATTATTCGTCAAAGATTGAGTCATGATAAAAAACATTAAAATTGCTTCAGGTAAACAAGCCCTCAGGAGTGTAAGGAATGCTTATTTTCCAACATTCTGAGATAACTACTGTGCAAAAGCAGAGATTCAGATGTATGTCATGAGAGTTAAATACAAATTAATAAGACAAGGCATATCGTATGTGAATATATCATACCATAATTTCAGATCTCATCCCTTTCCACACTAGTTTAATTACTATTTTCCTGAATTAGATTTGACTCATAAACCACCTTGAGTACCTTCTATGTATGTGACAGTCCATTTTCTTCTTCCTTCTATTCTTAATATGACTTATAAAAAAATAATAAGAGCACACTAGGAAAAGCAAAGCAGAAACAAAGCAAACTAAACACAGAAACTGTCTAACTTCTATCATAGGAAATAACAGTCAAAATCAATGATGAATGAGGTTTTAGGTTATTTATGAATTTCATTTAAATCCATGCTTTGGGCACATGAGGTTTCAAAACCTAAGGTACATGGTACTTGAGCTCCAAATACTAAAACTACCATTTCTAATAGGCAACTTTTATACTGGCAGCTTTTAAAAAATAGTGACGGGCATGCATTACACATATTCCTTCTCCTAGTAGAATGAAGAAAAAACAAATAAATTTAGAAAGAATTCTTAAGGTTAGACTGTCACTGGGAACACAAGACAGCCTATATCAGAACACAGTACGGAAATACCTTTATTGAGACTACAGGTTGAGGATCTGTGTTTCCTAAATCAACTTGAAATTAATGTATTGTAAGAAGGAGCTCAACTTGTGTTTACCTATCTTTGCTGTGCTCATTATGAGCCAGGCACTGTTTCAGGTGCTTTAAAAATGGTACCTCATCTAATCTTCACAATAACCCTATGAGTTTGCTGCAATTACTATCCCCCTTGTTTTTCCTATAAGGAAACTGAGACAAGGCATGGCAAGTTAAAGTGATTTGCCCAAGGTCACTGTGCTAGTAAAGGACAGAGGAGAGATTCAAACCTGAGCTGTTGTGTCTCAAAGTCTGTGCTCTTCATCATTTTGCCATGCTACCTCTAATGACAAAGGAAAAAAAAAAAAAAAGCCAAACGAACAAAAAAACCCCTATCACCCTGTAAAAAAAATTAAATAGTAAATCCAAGTTAAGGTTTGCAAACAGTGAAAAGTTTTTAACTATCAAGGATAAGACTATTTTCTCCATTTTTTTTTTTTTAAGACACAGCCTCTTTGCTTAAATGTAATGATGGTCTCTGTGTAGAATTCAATTGAAGGACAAGGAAGACAAAGACAATCTGACATCAGAGCATTAGGGCTTTAAGTAAGCAAGTTAGAGCAGCATTTCATACTTCTATTACAAATGTTAAAATTCTTAGTTCGCTCCAATTAGTGTCTCAATTAAGGTATGCCAAAGGGTATGAATGCCCATATTATACATTATCTGAGCAACCCTAAAAAGAAAAAAGGGGGGGTTACAAAACAGTAAGAGTTCAAACAAACATATGTCATTTACTGAAGCATGCAAGATGATATCTATTCAAAGCACCAACATAACCACATCCTAGGAATGTGTAGTATGAACTAAAGAGCTAAATTTTAACATTTTAATTGATTTTTCTTTGTAAAGCTGGAAGGACATGTATGCTTATTTAAATACCTCACAAATGGTAATTGCAAAAATAAGGTGCCCAATTTAGAGAATGTAAAAGGGAGATTCAGTTTTCACATCAGCAATTTCTACAGAAAACAAAGACATTGTAAAATACAGAAATCCTCTTAATCTCATACTTAAATAAGAAAAATATTTTGATTCTGTCATAATTACAAACTATATCTTCTGATCTGATTCTGTATCCTGTTCATCTTATAAAGATGAGTCAACCAAAAATAATGACTGTAATGTAATCTGCATCAATTAGTCAAAGACAAGTAAAATAATATGCCTGTACAGAAAATCATATTTTATCTCCTGCATGTACAAATCAGACATTCAGAAGAATTACAAATATGACCTTGCCTACCAGAAAGCACTCAAACCTTTAAACTTTTAAAGTACAACCAACATTCTCTCTCTGATAACTTCAGACCATTAATTAGAACCAATGACCCCAAAATCTGAAAAGTTTAAACGTTCCATTATTAGTAAGCTGATACTACCGTGCTTCTCAGTTTAAAAGTAAACAAGTAAACATTAATTTTCTGCCTGTGGACAAACAAATTAGATTATTTTTAAGAATTGTCTTGCCTCATGAGACACAGCGACTGTGGGGTGCAGAATGCCACAGTGAGGCAGAGCAAGGACCCAGGACCTTCCTAAAAACCCAGCCTGCCTGTAGGATGCCCGCTCCTTGAGGGGGCCACCTGGGCATCACTTCCAACCTCACAAACATCCTTATTACCAGGGACAATGTTTACACTTTGTATGACATAGGGTACTACATACTCAGGATAGGACACTGGGGACTGTGTACACACTGCATCTGACAGTGGGTGCTGGGTACACAGCTTATGTGACAAGGATACTACATACACACCAAATATGACATCAGGTACTACAGACACACTATATGTGACACCAGGTACTGTACTAGGTACACACTGTATGACACTGAGTATTGCATACATACTGTACATGACAGCAGGGTACCTTGTACACACTGCATAGAGCATCAGGTACCGCATACACACTGTATATGACACTGGGTACTGCATGCACACTGGTACTGTATGTGTACAGCATAGAACACCAGATGCTGCACATACACTGTATATAACACTGGTTATGTACACAGGGTACACAGCAGAAGTGACAAGGATACTGTACACACCATATATGACAACACTTATTACATATACAATGTATAGGATAGTGGGTCCTGCATACACACCGTATATGACAATGGGAACTGGGTACACAGCAAAAGTGACAAGGATACTGTGTACACACTGTATATAACACCAAGTACTATGTACACATTGTATGTGATGCCAGATGCTATGTATATAATGTATATGACACCGAGTACTGTGTACCCAGCATGACAAAGATACTGCATACACAGCAGTCCTATGTATATGCTATATACGATACATTGTATACTGCGTACTCAGCATGACAGGGATACCATCTACACGTTATATGACACTTGGTACTATGTACATACCCCATGATACCAAGTACTATGTATATACTCTATTTATGACACTGAGTACCGTATGCACAGCATAAGTGACGAGAATACTCCCTACACACCATGTATGACATGCGGAACTATGTATACACTGTTGTATATGACACCAAGTACTTCGTATACACTGTATGAGACAACCGGTAGCGCTTGCATACACAGCGTGACAAGGACAGTGTGTACACACAGTACAGAACACTAGGTACTATGAACACACTGTACATGGCATTGGGTACTGTGTAATACTCTATATGACACTCGGTACTGCATACACAGCTTAAGGACAAGGATGCCGTGCACACACAGCATGACTCTGAGTACACACCACATACAACCCCGCACAGGACGCCGTGTAAAACACCAGGTGCTGTGCACACACCGCAAAGCGCCTCCACAGCCTGGCTCTGAAGAAAACCGCGAGGGAGGACAGAGCAAAGGACAGTTCGCGGCCCGGCCGTCCCCAAGGAGCCCCCTCGTCCCAGCGCGGCCCGGCAGCTTCTCCCCAGAGCTCCGGCGGGAGGAGGGCGGCGGACCCCACGGGACAGTCCCGGAGGCCTGCGAGGACCCGTTGAGGCAGCGGCGGCCTCACCCCCGGGATCGCCCGCAGCCCCCGGGACAGGCACGGACCCCCGCCTGGCCTCGGCCCAACCCTGCGCCGCGGCTCCCACCGCCCACGGCGCCCGGAGACTGCGAAGCGTCCTCTCCTCTCCGCCGTCCACACGCCGGGCCCGCGCTGCCGCCGGCCCCACCGCGCACGGCCGGAGGCCTGGCCGGGCGGGCGGCTTGGGGCCCGGCGGACGTGATCACGCGACTATGCAGCTTCCCGGCCCGACCAGGCCCCGCGCCGTCCTCCCGGGCCTCCGCCCCGCGCCGCCGAGCTTTCCCCACCATTATACTCCGGCTCCGCCGCCGCCACGCCCGGCCCTCCCTCCGGGGCCGCCGGTTCCCGCCGCCCGGCGCCTCTGGGGCCTGAGCCGGCGCCAGGCGGGCGCGGGGGGCGCCATGTTGGCAGCGCGTCCGCACTGTCTGTGTGTCCTCCGAGCGGTGGCCACGGCCAGGCAGGAAGTTCGGCGCCGTCGCCGGAAAGGTTGGCGTCCCCGCGGGCCGCCCGTCCCTGCCGCCCGGCCGGGCTGTGCCCGCCAGAGCCCCGCGCGCCGCTCCTACCTCCGCTCCGTCCCGGCTCCGGCGCGCTGCCCGCAGCCGCTTCAGCGCGTTCCCGCGCAGCCGCACGCGCCCTCCGTCCGCACGCGCGCTGAGGGGCAGCCGGCTCCGCGGTCCCAGCGCCGCTGGTTCTGCAGCCACAAAACCGGCCACCTGGTTCTAGCATCTTTTTAATCCGTCGTCAGGAGGAATTGCAGACAGGTGCTGCACTCCCGTTCCGTGCACAGGCAAGCAGCACCTCAACAAGAACAGGACCAGCCCTTGCCAATTTGGCAAGAGCACCGCAAATTTGCGTTCCAAGTAGGTTGTCTATCAGTCAGTCAGTCTGCATCTGACATCTAACGGGAGGAGACCCCGCACACCTGTGGTTTAAGAAAGTATCAGCGATAGGCATACTTTTATAATGCTCGCATATTTTCCCTCTTGTCCTTTCTCCCAGGAGTTTGGAAGGAAGACATTTTGGCTAAGACGTCTTGCTCTCGTCATCAGTGGGCACGTGCACCTATACTTAGTTCCAGTTACCAGCAGTCAAGTGAGGTCTGAAAATAGGCGAGTACAGTACAGTAAGATATTTTGAGAGAGACCACAGTCACATAACTTTTGTTATAGTATTTTGTTATAACTCTTCCATTTTATTATTATTGTTGTAAATCTCTTATTGTGCCTAATCTATGAATTAAACTTTATCATAAACATGTATGTGTAGGAAAAAATCATAGTATAAGTAAGGTTTGATAGTATCCTGGTTTCAGGCGTCCACAGGGGGTCTTGGAACCCCTACAGCTTAAGGGGGGACCACTATACCTGAGAATCATCAGAAAGAGACTGTTCTAGAAATTTTGGGAATCTAATCCAATTTATCAATTAGCTTTCATTGCTGGTCTCTAAGATTAAGTTAGAACTTAGAAACAGGTGGTACTTGAATAGGTCTATGATGTACATCAGTCAAACATGATCTTTCAAACCATTCACAGCCCTTGTTCTCATACATCCCAGAGTTTTTGTCTATCTCAAAGACCATCACAAAATAATTTTAACTTATTTTGATTTTAAGGATAAATATATGCCATTAAAATTTAGTAGAGAGGTTAAAGAATGTGAGAAGAAAAGCAAGCCATAACTGGTTTGAACATTGGACTTCCAACAATGAAAAGCTTTAAGTGAATCGCCTTTCTTTTTTTTTAAGTCTGGTACTTAATTTATAAAATAGAGGACTGTATGGTTCTATATATTAATATTTCACAGAGACCACTCGAGTAAGACAGCATCATATATGTGTAGGAAAGTAGTGGCTGCATAACTGCACATTTTTCTCCTCTTATACTTTGTGGGCATCATTTCAATTTTTGTACCCACATACCATCTCTCATTCAACCTAATGTAAATTAGGTAACTTATCTATGAATTTCTAAATGGTTTTGCCTAGCATTTAACCCTTGGCTCTGTTTTCCCTTTACAATGGTTCTATTTATCTCTTTTGTCCTTCAGCTGAGTGAATGTGTGTGTGGGTCTGGTGGCCAGGGGCTGGAGGTTGGGGGGAAGTCCAGAAGACCAAAAGAGTTATTTCCATGCAACCTAATTCGGATTAGGTTGAATTTATGAATTTATCTACTAGATTGTGAAGAGAGGGCAAGAGACTAAGGTGGTGAGGGGAAGGAAGGGAAAGGGAGAGTAATGGGGCATGAGGTATGGTTTTTCATCAACTAGTTTCAGAGCCGGGACCACCTAGGGAAGGACCCCTAGGCATGGCCCTCCAAATTCTTCCTTGCCCCAACGAACACTCTCTGTGTTTCATAACACCTGACCAGTATACCACTTCTCCAGATTCTGCATTGAGAAATGTTATATAAATAGAGAAAGCATGGATCAGTCAACAAACTGGAGTGGAAAATTTGTCTCTGTAAAAATTAAATATATCCTTACATTACACTACACTCTTTTTACAAAGTCCAAATCACTTAAGTAATACAACTGTAAAAACACAAGATTTTTTTCAAAAGCTATAAGAAAATATAGGCACCTGTTTGTAAGATTGAGCATGGAGAAGAATATCCAAAGCCCTAAAGCAATGGGGAAAAAAATCACACGCACACAAAGACTGATAAATTTGAGTATGTAAAACTTTATAAATCCTATATGTGAAAAACAAGTATAGTCCTACTCTAAAATATGTCCATAAGAAGTTTCTTGTAATACCCTTTCTCCTACTTTCTTTGTATAATAAAGACCAACTCAAATTTCTTAGGACTTGCTAATGAGCCACGTGGGCAACTTGAGACCAAGGTGGATAATGATGAGCTAAAAGTTGTAGTGGAAACGAATCCATCTCAATGGATGCGTGAATGAGCCAGCAGCAAGGTTTGCTGTTACTGTTCCAGTGGCATTGGATCATTTGAAACAAATTGGCAAGGTAAAGAAGCTGGATAAATGGGTTCTGCATGAATTAAATGAGTGTCAGGAGAGAAATCACCCCAAAGCTTGCTTTTCTTTGCTGTCACAACATAAAGATGAGCCATTTTTACACCATATTGTTATGTGTGATGGAAAATGTATTATTTTTGACAATTGCAAGCATTTGGCACAATGGTTGGATAAAGATGCAGTGCCAAAACACAGTCCAAAACTGAATATTCATCAAAAAAAGCTAATGGTGCCTGTTTGGTGTCCAGCGCTGGTATTATCCACTACAGCTTCATGAAGCCTGGTCAGTGGATTACAGTGGATGTCTACTGCAGCCAATTGGATGAAATGATGAGGATGCTTGAAATTAAGCAGTGATATTGGTTGATAGAGACAGGCCAGTCCTCTTGCAAGACAATGCTCAACCACACATTGCACAAACAACACTGCTATAACTGCAGAGGCTGGACTTGGAAACTCTGTCATCCACCGTATTCACCAGACCTTGTACCAACTGACTACCACTTTCAGGGTTTGGACCACATCTTGTGAGGAAAAATACTCAATTCTCAACAAGCTATGGAAAACACCTTTTGAGATTTCATTGCCATTTGCTCTCCAGGCTTCTTCGTTGCTGGCATAAAGAAGCTACCATTAAGATGGCAAAACTGTGTCAGTAGTTTAGGCATATACTTTGATTAATTGTACTACTTCTTGTTTAAGATATAATAAACAATACTTTTGATTAAAAAGTCAGACATTTCATATTTAATGACTTAAATATATCTGATAAGGGATTGATACTCAGAATATGTAAAGAACTACAACTCAACAAGAAAATCACCGAAATAAAAAATGGGCAAAGGATCTGAGTAGATATTTCTCCAAAGAAGATACACAAGTTGCCAATAAGCACACAAAAAGGTGTTCAATATTACTACTTATTAGGGAAAAGCAGTCAAAACCACAATGAGGACCGGGCGCGGTGGCTCACACCTGTAATCCTAGCCCTCTGGGAGGCCGAGGTGGGTGGATCGCTCGAGGTCAGGAGTTCAAGACCAGCCTGAGCGAGACCCCGTCTCTACTAAAAATAGAAATAAATTATCTGGACAACTAAAAGTATATATAGAAAAACAATTAGCCGGGCATGGTGGCGCATGCCTTTAGTCCCAGCTACTCGGGAGGCTGAGGCAGTAGGATCGCTTAAGCCCAGGAGTTTGAGGTTGCTGTGAGCCAGGCTAATGCCACAGCACTCACTCTAGCCTGGGCAATAAAATGAGACTCTGTCTCAAAAAAAAAAAAAAAAAAAAAAACCACAATGAGAAGCCAGGCGCTGTGGCATGCTCCTGTAGTCCTAGCTACTCAGGAGGATTGCTTGAGCTCAGGAATTCAAGACCAGCGTAGATAACATACCAAGACCCCATCTCAAAACACACACACACACACACACACACACACACACACACACACACACACGCACTGAGATACCACTTCCTAGGCATTAGGATGGCTATTACCCAAAAAAGAGAAGATAATAATGTTATGGAGAAACTGGAAGCTTTGTGCATTGCTGGTGGTAATGTGAGATAGCACCACTGCTGTGGAAAACAATATGGCAGTAGCTCAAAACATTAACATGGCATTAATATATAATCCAACAATTCTACTTCTGAGTATATACCCAAAAGAAGTGAAAGCAAGAATTCTAACAAGTATTTGTACTCCCATGCCGGGATCCCAGCAGTGTGGGGGCAAAGTTTCCATGCTGCCCTTCCCTGCCAATTGATCGGTGTCTGCCAGTCAATCTTTGTGCAAGTGCTCTCAGCTGGGAAAAATGCCACCAGCCTGCAGGAAAGGCGAGGGGAGGGACATCGGAGGGTGCAGCCTTCCCAGTGCTCAGGAAAAGACAGGGGCAGGTCCCAGGGCCCGCGGGGTCCTTCCTTCTCCTAGGGAGACTTTGGTGGAGGGCTGTGCTGCCAGTTCCCCAGGAACAGGCTGTGTCAATGCCCCAGCGTGCAGGCTTCCTGGAGTGCCTTTGCATTGGGCCCACAGGGGTCTGCTGAGCCGAAGGTGTGAGGCTGGGTGTAGGGTTGGTTCCCGAAGACACTGGAAGCCCTGCCTGGCCGGACAGTGCTGGTCCCTCTGTCCCCACCCATGGGGGAGGGGAGGATGACCTCAGAGCCTAGCAGCGGGTGAATAAGCTGTGCCCCCACCCCCACCCCCTGGGGGCCACGCTGGGTTCCACTCGGTGTCCCTGCAATGCCAAGATTTCCCAGCAGGACTCAGGCCTAGTGTGTCTTGGGGTCCTGGAACCCTGTCCTGCCTGGACTCTGGGCAGCATGTGCCCCTCAAGGGCTGGAGCCATAAGGGGCCTGTGGTCCTTCCATAGGGGACAGCACAGCAGCCGCAAGCCAACTCAGTCTGGGAAGGGTGACTGCGGGCCTTGAGCAGCCCTGGAGGGACCCCCACTCTCTCCTGCAGACCCATAGGCCAACAGCACCTCCAGGTCCCCGGCAGCACCTATGCAGAGAAATCCCCTGGAACAGAAGGTGCCGGGGGACCCTGGGGTCTGAAGTCACCCTCAGAGGCCTGGCGGGCAGCTCAGAGCCCACCTGTGAGCAGGGGTCCGCGCCAGCTGAGATTCTGCCCTGTGTCGGGAGCCCCCCACTCCTGTTGGGAGCTGGGTTCTTATGCAGATGGGGGGCAGATGGAGGGACCTCCCGGCAGGCCCCCGGGGCCTTTTCCCCTTTGTTTCCTGCACTGCAGTGTGTGTGTGTAGGGCCTTGTCACCCTCCCTGGAAACTACACCCCCTCCTCATTGTCATGTGGGGGCTGAGCCTAGACACTGGCTGCCCCCCAGGTGGATGGGACGTGGGGACATCTACATGGGACATGCACACCGGGGTTGTGACGGTGGGGTCCCACCAAGGCACTCGTCCTCTCCTGGGAGGATCTCTGTGCCCCCCTACCCTACTCCATGGTCAGCCTGTCGCCCTTGATGGTTTTCAGGGGCCAGAGACCTCTCCTGGGGGGCTATAGCCTTCACCCGCAGGGAGCCACTACTGTGGTGGGTGGGGGTGGACCTGCCCAGTGCTAAGTCCCTGGGGGCTTTGGGGGGCACCTGTGGCAGCATGAGCTCACCCCCAGCCCCCAGCCCAGAAGGACCCTCAGCCCCCAAGAGCCTCTGCTGCTTCAGGGGCTCGTCCCAACAGGCCTGGGTGATCTGACGAGCTGGGCCCAGCATACACTGTTGGGCTGATGGGCGCGTGTGCGCCTTGGATGTAGGCATGGGGCCAGTGGGACAATCATGGGTGTGTGCAGATGCCCATTTGGGGCAGTGATGACCAGCGAGAGGATGCCCAGGGCCGAGGGTGGGGTGGATGGGCTGCAGTCAGGGAGGGCTTCCCGGAGGCAGTGTCCAAAGTGCCCTACGAAGGCTGTGCTGAGGAATGACCCTACTAAGTCCCAGGCACAGGCATAGGAGATGGCCCAAGATGTGGTCCTCCAGCTAGAACAATGAGAAATAAGGCTACGGGCACCTCCCTGGGATCAGGCAGGGCCAACATGGGGAGAAAGCAGGAGAGGTGGCCCAGGCCCCTTGGGCAGGGCCTGGGGGTTCCAGGTGCATCTCGAGGAACAGTTTCCCTTTGCCCTGGGCCAGGGCTATCCCATGAGCCCAGGGCCACAGGGAAGCTGTAGCCCCCAGTCCTGGGCTAGTGAGGCCTCCCAGCTTGGCTCAGCACTAGAAGGGCCCATTTGCCAATCTGTCTCCCCCCAGGGCTCTGATGGCAGCACTGGGTCCCAACTTGCTTCATTCCACCTGGCCCGGGACTCAGTGGCTGGGGGCCAGTCAGTGGGTGACAGGACAGAGCCCGTCCTGGGACGGCACTGACTGTCAGATGTTCTGGGGGCTGGACTTGCTTGGTGGTGGGGGCACTGTCTGGCCACCTGTCCTGGCCAGACATCATGCTGTGGGGACACTGGAATGTGCTTGTGTCTCCACCTTGGCCAGGCCCACTGCCTGGGACCTCCCCCAGTGAGCTCTGTCTGCAACCACAGAGCCTGAAGGATCAGTGTGACCCCGAGCTTCCGGCCAACACACCCCAGGCTCGGGAGGGGATTTCTCAGAGGGATGGTAACTATCTTCATCACTGTCCACAGTGCAGGCCTGTCCCCTGGGTCCTTCTGCCCCTGGCAGGCAAATCCACATATGCCCCTGTGGGGCACCTGTGTCTTGCATCACCTGCTGTGGCCCTCCCGATTGGCAGGGGCACCTTGATACCCTCGGTCCCCACAAGTTTTCCACGTGGCCTATGTGCTCATCAAGTTTGCAAACTTGGGCAGCGGGGCCGCTGTGACCATGGTTTCTTGAGGTCTCGGTCACCAGCCCGGCCCTCATGCCCAACCCCTGTGTGGGTCAGGACCATCTGTGTGAGGACCGAGAAGCAAAGGGGAATTCATCAGGTCACCCCCGACTTTCAGCACAGCTAGGCCCAGGGGCTGGTGGTGGCAGGAATCTCGGTGCCATCTCCTGGCTCCTTCTGCGCTGCCTTCATGTTTGACAGCTCCCTGTGGTGGTGACACAGGTCCCTGGTGGCTCCCAGCTGGCTTCCTCCCAGCTCAGCTGCCTGTGTCAGGAGAGCCGGGTCCTGGAACTCACTCACCGGCTGCCTTTGGCCACCTGCCACCCTGATGGGTCAGGTTGGCAGGATGGGGATGCTCCAGTTTGGCGGCCTGGTCACGTGTCCCCCAAAACTCCCTGGCCCGAGAGTGGAGGAGGGGCAGTTCTCTCACAGGCAGTGGGGGACTGCCCCAAGGAAGGACATGAAGACAGTCCTCCAAGGGGAGCGGGAGATACTTGCTGTCTAGACATGTCCCAGGGAGAGGGGTGGAGGGGTGTAGGTGGTGAGCCGGTGCAGCTGTGCACACCCAGCGTGGCCGGCGGGGCAGGAGCTCCTCCTTCAGCAGGGTTCAGTGACCTTTTCCCCAAGTCCCACTGGCTGGTGGAGCCTTGGCTGGGTGACCTGTCGAGGGCACAGCATTCCCACCTCAAGATGAGGTGGCCGGGCTCAGGCTCAGGTGACCAGTCCAAGAGGCAGCCTTCCAGGTGCTCAGGCTCAGGGAAGTCAGGGAGCCCAGGGGCCCCGCCTCTTGGCCCACGGGCTTTTCTGGTGGCCTCAGCACTCCTTTTCCAGCCCTTTCCTGCAGCCTCCAAGAGGGGCTGCCTGGAGCGGTTTGGGCCGCGGTCACGTGGGATGACGACGCCATCTGCACCACTGAGTACTCACGCATAGTGTCCCTGGAGAATGGCGAGGTGAGTCCGAGGACAGCGTAGTGGTGGGTTCTGCCGGTCTGCTCCTGGCGGCCACACCTGGCCTCACCGTCCACACCTTCTGCAGATCATGGTGTCCCTGGTGAATGAGTGCCCAGGGGCCATGAACTACTCCTACTCGCCACTGCTGCGCAACTTCACCAAAGCCACCAACGTCCGCCTACGTTTCCTGCGCACCAACACACTGCTGGGTCACCTCATGGGCAAGGCGCTGCGGGACCCCACAGTCATGCACTGGGTGAGCCCACCCTGTCTAGCATGTGGGGCAGCCCCTGGCGGATGGGGGGGGAGCCGGCTCTGGGGGGCAGCCGGGACCTGAGGTCCTGGGACGTGGGTGGGTGAGCCTGGGCCCTGGCGCTCAGGGGCCTGCAGTGCAGTATTATTACGGCACCAAGGACATCAGCATCGGCAGCCGCTGAATCTGCCATGGCCACGTGGTTGTCTGCAATGCCAAGGTCCCTTCGGACCCTCTCAGGAAAGGCCATTTCAGGTGAGGCCCTTTCAGCTGAGGCCACTCTCAGGTGAGGCTGCTGTCAGCTGGGGCCCCCTCAGGTGAAGTCCTTTTCAGGTGAGGCCCTGTTAGCTAGGTCCCTCCAGCTGAGGCCCTGTCAGGTGAGGCCCCTTTCAGTCCTTTTCAGGTAAGGCCCCTTCAACTTTGGCCGCTTTCAGGTGAGTCACCTCTCCGATGAGGCTCCTTTAGGTGAGGCCTCTCAGTGAAGCCTGCTCAGGTGAGGTCCTCTCAGTAGCTACGTCAGCTGAGGCACTCACAGCTGAGGGCCCCTTTCAGGTGTGACATCTCTCAGTTGAGGCCCTTTTATGCTGAGGCCCTTCCCAGGTGAGGCCCCTCTCAGTTGGGGACCCTGTCAGGTGATGTCCTTTTCAGCTGAGGGACGCTCTCAGCCGAGACCCTTTTCAGCTGAAGCCCTTTCAGCTGAGGGGCCTCTCAGGTGAGGGATCTCCGAGAAGAGAAGAAGTGCCTTACAGGTGAGGCCCTTTAAGCTGAGGACCCCCCCCCCCAGGTGAGGCTCCTCTCAGGTGAGACCCACTCACCCGAGAACACTTTCAGTGCAGGTCTCTGTCAGGTGAGTCCCCTTTAGGTGAGGCCCTTCCAGCTGAGGGTCCTTTCAGCAGAGGCCTCTTTTACATAAGGCCCCTTTCTGATGAGACTGTTAAAGGTGATCCCCCTCCCAGGTGAGACCCCTTTTAGGTGGGGCCCTTTCAGCACAAGCCCCTCCCAGGGGCCTCCCCATTTTCCTGAAAGACACAGGACAGTGAGCCCATCTGAGTTTGAATTTCCAGATCCTGGCTCCGAAGATGCTGAACTTGGATTTTAACTGGTTCTCCAGCAAGGCCAGGAGGGAGTGCTCTCCACCGCCCCCCCCTCATGAGCACCGAGGGCTGCAGGGCCGGTGCCGGCTGGCAGGGGGCGGAGCGCCCGTCATGCCCCGCGGCTTTGCATGCGGCATTACAGGTGGCGTGAGAGGACGCAGTGCCGCCATGTTAGCTTTCCCAGTACTAGCCATCTGCCGCTTGCTGGCCGGGCCTCAGACCCGAAGCGAGTGCGACCTCCTTGTCCTCACTCAGACGTGAGGCCCCCAGGGTGAGTTCAACCTTCCTGTCCGAGCCCCACGGGCACCGCCTTCCTGTCCGCAGCTGCCTGCTGAGGGGCGGCCAGTCCTCAAAGACCCGGGAGGGGCTCCGTGTGGACATTTGGAAATGGGGAACCCACAGTTGTCACGACACTGAGGTCCCCCACGCCCAGGACGTGGTGGCCACGGGTCTGACGTCCACGCGGTGGCCTCTCCACCCTAATAGGGTATCATACTCTGAGCTGGATGTGGGTCTGGCTCAGCCTCTGTGAGGGAGTTCGTTGTCATCTCTGTTTTACTGGTAGGGTGTTCAGGTGGTTGTTCACAAACGTAGTTTCCCTACAGGAATTTCATCCTTCCAGGCAACGTGCCTTCGCAGCGCAAAGTCCTCTGTATCCCGCCTTCAGAGTCTCCAGCGTCATTGCTGTGTGAGGTCTGCTACTTCACGGTAAGTACTCCCGTGTGTTTTACCATGTGTTTTGCAGCAGCCACACGCTCCCAGGTCATCACCGTTAACCCCAAATCAGGAAATACACCTTTCTCCCTGACAGTCCGATCCACCAGGCCCACTTCACCACCATCCCCAACTGGGAGAAAAATGTGTCTTTCCCTTCGGTTCCAGTTTTCTTTTTCTGGAAGTGTTTCTGAGACTGTCCTTCAGTGTCCCAGTTCCACCAAGGTGATTTAGGAAACCTGATAATTTGCATAGATGAGCCGTGGTCTGTAGACCAGTCCCCCCAGGGATTTAGGGAACCTGGGACAGCCCACAGATGAGCTCTGGTCCTTAGGCCAGTGCCCCCAGGAGATTTAGGGAACTTCAACAGCCTAGAGATGAGCCCTGATCTGTATAGAGGTACCCCCAGGGATTTAGGGAACCTGGTCCAGCCCACAGATGAGCCCTGGTCCTTAGGCCAGTGCCCCCAAGAGATTTAGGGAAACTTAGCAGCCCAGAGATGAGCCCTGGTCTGTATACAGGTACCCCCAAGGATTTAGGGAACCTGGGACATCCCACAGGTGTGCCCTGGTCTCTGGATCATTCTGACCAGGAATTTAGTGACCTGGGACATTTCACAGATGAGTCCTCGTGTGCAGGCCAGTCCCTCCAGGGATTTAGGGAGCCTGGGACATTACAACATGAGCCCTGGTGAGTAGGTCACTGCCCCAAGGAATTTAGGGTACATAGGAAATCCTAGAGATGAGCCCTAGTCTGTATGCCAGACCTCCCAGGGATTTAGGCAACTTGGAACATCCCAGTGGTAAGCCCTGATTTGTAGGCCAGTACACCAGGGATTCAGGGAACCTGGGACATCTCAAGATGAGCCCTGGTGTGTAGGCCAGTTCCCCGAGGCATTTAGGGAACATGGGAAATCCCACAGATGAGCCCTGGTCTGTAGGCCAGTACTCCCAGGGATTTAGGGAACATGAAACATCTCAGAGTTAAGGCCTGATTTATAGGCCAGTACCCCAGAGATTCAGTGAACCTGGGATATCCAAATAGATGAGCCCTGGTCATAAGGCCAGTCCCTCCAGGGATTTAGGGAACCTGGGACAGCCGATAAATGAGCTCTGTTGTGTATGTTGGTACCCCCTCACAGATTTAGGGAACGTAGGACAGCGCACAAATAAGCCCTGGTCTGTAGGGCAGTCCCTCAATGGGATTTAGGGAACCTGGGACAGCCCACCGAGGAGCCCTGCTCTCCAAGTCAGTCCACCCCAGGGATTTAGTTAACCTGGGACATCCCAAAGATAAGCCCTGGTGGGTAGGCCCATGCCCCCTGGGCATTAGGAAACCTGGGACAACTCTGGTCTGTAGTCTAGTCACCTCAGGGATTTAGGGAACCTGGGACAGTCCACAGATGAGCCCTGGTCTGCAGACCAGGCCCCCATGTGATTTAGGGAACATGGGACATACCACACATGATCCATGGTTTGTAGTCCTCCCTCCAGGGATTTAGGCAACTTGGGAGAGCCCACAGATGATCTTTGGCCTGTACACAATCCACCAGCGATTTTGGCAACCTGGGACACTGCACAGATGAGCCCCGTTTTGTAGAACAGTCACCGCAGGGACTTAGGGAACTTGTGACAGGCCACAGATGAGTCCTGGTCTACAGACAGTCTCCCCAGGGATTTAGGGAACCTGGGACAGCCCACAGATGAGCCCTGGTCTGTAGATCAGTACTCCAAGGGATTTACGGACCTGAGACTTCCCACAGATGAGTCCTGTTCTTAGGCTAGTCCTCCCCAGGGAATTATTAGGGAACCTGGGAAATCCCACAGATGAGCCCTTGTGTGTAGGCCAGCCCCCCAAGGGATTTACGGGACGTGGGACATCCCATAGTTGAGGCCTGGTCTGTAGGCTGGTATCCCAGAGATTCAGGAAACCTAGGACATTCCAATAGATGAGCCGTGGTCTGTAGACCAGTCTCCTCTGCGATTTAGGGAACGTGGGATATCACACATATCAGCCGTGGTCTATAGACAGTCCACCCAGGGATTTAGAAAACCTGGGACAGTCCACAGATGAGCTCTGGTGTGTACGGCTGTCCCTCCCCAAGGATTTAGGGAACCTGGGACAGACCACAGATGAGCCCTGTCTCTAGGCCAGTCCCCTTTGGAATGTAGGGAACCTCAAACATTCCACAGATAGGCCCTGGTGCGTAGGCCAGACCCCCCTGGGTTTTAGGGAGCCTGGGAAAGCCCACCGATGAGCCCTGGTCTATAGACAGTCCCACAATGATTTCAGCAACCTGGGACAGCCCACAGATGAGTGCTGGTGTGTAAGTCAGACCCCGCAAGTATTTAGGGTACCTGGGACAGCCAATAGATGAGCCTTGGTCTGTAGGCCAGTTCTCCTTGGGATGTAGGGAACATGAGACATCCCACAGATGAGCCCTGGTCTACAGACTGGCCTACCGGCCAGTCCCCTGTTGGATTTAGGGAACCTGGTAGACCCACACATGAGCCCTGGTCTGTAGGCAAGTTCCCCCGAGGGATTTAGGGTCATGGGACATCCTGAAGATGAGACGTGGTGTGTAAGACAGACCCACAGGGATTTAGGGAACATGGGACATCCAAGAATTATGCCCTAGTCTTTAGGCCAGTATGGGAGGGATTCCGGGAACCTGGGATGGCCCACAGATGAGCCCTGGTCTGTAGCCCAGTCCCACCCCCAGGGATTTAGGGAACCTGGGGCCACCCATAGGGGAGCTGTGCTCTGTAACCCAGTCTTGCCAGGAATTGAGGAACCTGGGACAGTTCTGGTCTGTAGGCTAGTACCCCCAGAGATTTAGAGATTTTTTACATCACTGAGATGAGCCGTGGTCTGTAGCCCAGTCTGTCCCAGGGATTTCTGGCACTGGAACAGCCTACGGATGTGCCCTGGTCTGTAAATGAGTCCTCAAGGGATTTGGGCAACCTGGGACATACCACAGTTGAGCCTTGTTGTGCATGCCAGTTCCCCCCTGGGATTCAGGGAACCTGGCACAGCCAACAGATGAGCCCTGGTCTGTAGGGCAGTCCCCCCAGTGACATAAGGAACCTGGGACATGCCACAAATGAGCCCTGGTCTATACAGTCCCCCCAGGGATTTAAGGAACCTGGGACAGCCCACAGATTAGCTCTGGTGTGTAGGTCTGTTCACTGCCAAGGATTTACAGAAACTGGAACAGCCGACAGATGAGCCCTGGTCATAAGGCCATTCTCTCCAAGTATTTAGGGAACCTGGGACATCACACAGATGAGCCCTGGTCTGCAGACAGTCTCCCCAGGGATTTAGGGATCCTGGGACAGCCCACAGATGAGCCCTGGCTAATAGACCAGTCCCTCCTTGGGATTTAGGGAACCTAGAACAGCCAACAGATGAACCTGGTCTGTAGGCCAGTTTCCCCCAGGGATTTACAGAACCTGGCACAGCCCACAGATGAGCCCTGGTCTGTAGGCTAGTCCCCTCAGTGATTTAAGGAAACTAGCACAGCCCTCAGATAAGCCCTAGTTTGTAAGCCACTCTCTAACAGGGATTTAGGGAACCTGGGACAGCCCATAGATGAGCCCTCATCTCTAGATCGGTACACTGAGGGATTGAAGGACCTCGGATATCCCACAGATGAGCCCTGATCTGTAGGGCAGTTTCCACCCAGGGATTTAGGGAACATGGGACATCCCACAGATGAGTCCTGGTCTCTAGGCCAGTCCTCTTTGGAAGATGGGGAATCTGGGACATCCCACAGATGAGCCCTGGTCTCTAGGCCAGTCCTGCAAGAGATTTAGGGAACCTGGGACATACCACAGATGAGCCCTGGGCTGTAGGCTAGTCCCCTCAGTGATTTAAGGAAACTAGCACAGCCTTCAGATAAGCCCTAGTTTGTAAGCCACTCTCCAACAGGGATTTAGGGAACCTGGGACAGCCCATAGATGAGCCCTCATCTCTAGATTGGTACACTGAGGGATTTAGGGACCTGGGATATCCCACAGATGAGCCCTGATCTGTAGGGCAGTTCCCACCCAGGGATTTAGGGAACATGGGACATCCCACAGATGAGTCCTGGTCTCTAGGCCAGTCCCCTTTGGAATATGGGGAATCTGGGACATCCCACAGATGAGCCCTGGTCTATAGGC
This sequence comes from Lemur catta, assembly GCF_020740605.2. Classification (NCBI taxonomy): domain Eukaryota; kingdom Metazoa; phylum Chordata; class Mammalia; order Primates; family Lemuridae; genus Lemur; species Lemur catta. The sequence goes on along the minus strand of NC_059143.1, from coordinate 56,485,767 downwards.
CAGTCCCTCCAGGATTTTGGGAAGCTGGTACAACCCACAGATGTGCCCTGGTCTGTAGGCCAGTCCTGCAAGGGATTTAGGGAACCTGGGACATACCACAGATGAGCCCTGGGCTGCAGGCCAGTACCCCCCTTGGATTTAGGGAACCTGGTAGAGCCCACAGATGAGCCCTACTCTGTAGGCCAGTTCCCCCCAGGGATTTAGGGTAATGGGATATCCCACAGATGAGCAGTGGTCTGTAGGCCAGACCTCCAGGGATTTAGGGAACCTGGGACATCCAAGAATTATGCCCTGGTCTTTAGGCCAGTCTCCTCCAGGGATTCAGGGAACCTGGGACCACCCACAGAGGAGCTGTGCTCTGTAGCCAAGTCCTGCCAGGAATTTAGCAACCTGGGACAGTTCTGTCTTGTAGGCTAGTCCCCCCAGAGATTTAGGGAACCTAGGACAGCCCACAGATAAGCCCTTGTCTGTAGGGCAGTCCCTCCCTGGGATTTAGGGAACCTGGGACAGCCCACAGAAGAGCCCTGCTCTCCAAGTCAATCCACCCCAGGGATTTAGGGAACCTGGGAAATCACACAGATGAGCCCTGGTGGGTAAGCCCCCAGGGTTTTAGGGCACTGGGACAGCCCACAGATGAGCCCTGATCTGTAAATCAGTCCCCAAGGGATTTGGGCAACCTGGGACATCCCACAGTTGAGCCTTTGTGTGTACGCCACTCCTCCCCATCTGTGATTTACAGAACCTGGGACATCCCACAAATGAGCCCTGGTTTATAGGCCTGTCCTATCCAGATATTTAGGGAATCTTGGACCTCCCACAGAGCAGCCCTGGGCTGTAGGCCACTCCCCAACAGGGATGTAGGGACCCTGGGACCGCCGACAGATGAGCCCTGGTCTGTAGATCAGTCCCCCCAGGTATTTAAAGACCTGGGACATCCGACAGATGAGCCCTGGTATGTAGGCCAGTTGCGCCTTTGGATTTAGGGAACATGGGACATCCCACAGATGAGCCCTGCTGTGTAGGCCAGACCCTGAGGAATTTAGGGAACATGGGATATCCTGTAGATGAGACCTTGTCTTCTGGCCAGTCCCCCCACGTATTTAGGGAACCTGGGACAGCTCTGGTCTGTGGACCACACCCCCCAGTGATTCAGGGAACCTGGGACATCCTACATATGAGCCTTGGTCTTTAGGCCAGTCTGCCCCAGGGATTTAGGGAACTGGGAGAGCCCACAGATGAACCTTGGTGTGTAAATCAGTCCTCAAGGGTTTTGCGCAAGCTGGGACAGGCCACACCGGAGCCCTGGCCTGTAGACCTGTCCCCCCTTGAATTTAGGCAACCTGGGATGGCCCACAAATGACCCTGTTGTATATCCCTGTCCCCCCAGTAATTTAGGGAACCTGGGACAGCCCACAGAGGATCCCTGGTGGTAAGCCAGGCCCCCAGGGATTTAGGGAACCTGAGACTGCTGAGATGAGCCCTGTTTTGTAGGCCAGTCCCCCCTCCTGGCATTTACAAAACGTGGGACAGCCAACAGATGAGTCCTGGTCTGTAGGCCAGTCCCCCCAGGGATTTAGGGAACCTAGGATATCCCAAGAATGAGCCCTGGTCTGTAGGCCAGTCCCCTCAAGATTTAGGGAACAGTGTACAGATGAGCCCTGTTCTATTGGCCAGGCCCCCCTGGGATTTAGGGAACCTGGGACATCCCACAGATGAGTCCTGGCCTGGAGGCCTGTCCCCCCAGGGATTTAGGGAATCTGGGACATCCCAACAGTTTAGCCCTGGTCTGTACACCAGACCCCAAGGGATTTACGGAACCTGATATAGCCCAGAGATGAGCCCTGGTCTTCAGCTGGTCCCTTCCAGGGACTTAGAGAACCTGACACAGCCCACAGATGAGCCCTGTTCTGTAGGCCAGTTCTCACCTCTGGGATTTAGAGAACATTGGACAGCCAACAGATGAGCTTTGGTGGGGCTGCCGTGTCCTGCGTGAGGAGTGGGGACCCATTCCCTGCTTGAGGGAAGGAGGGGCTAACACGTCCCACCCACTGTTAAAAGAGGTGGGGCCACAACACGGTGCTTGAGAGGAGACAGGGACCCTTGCCCAGAGTGAGAGGCGTTTTAAGCAATGCACTCTCAACACCCTTAGAGCAGGCGGTGCTGTCCCAGCCTACCTGGGGGAGATGGGATGGCCACGCCCTATGGGGGAGGAGCCAGGGCTCCTGAGCCAATCCTGGGAGTAAGTGGGGCACCGATTCCCCGCGGAAGAGAAGGTGGGGCCCCATATCCTGCATGAGACGAGGTGAAGGCCCGAATCGTGTGTGAGAGGAGGGCTAGCCCGTGACTTGCGTGAGGGTGGAAGAGGCCAACACATCCCACCCACTGTTAGAAGAGGCGGGGACACAACGCCGTGCTTGAGGGAAGGCGGGGCCTCTTGCCATGAGTGAGAGGAGGTTTAGGCAATGCACTCTCAACACAGTTGGAGCAGGTGGGGCTGCTGCGTCCTGCATGGGGGGCGGTGTGACAGCCATGCCCTATCGGGGAGGAGCGGTGGCTCCTGAGCCATGCCCAGGAGGAACTGGGGCCCCCATGCCCGACAGGAGAGGAGGTGGTTCCCCATACCCTGTATGAGGATGTGGGGACCTGAATCACGTGTGAGAGGAAAGCGAGCCCTGTGCCTGCATCAGAGGGGGTGTGGCACCTTGGAACTTGTTGATGTGAGGCGGCCCTCCCTACCCTGTGTGAGAGGAGGTGGGGTTGCTGTGTCCTGCATGAGGAGAGGAGGGACCAATGTGCCTGCCCCCAAAGAAGAGGAGTGGCCTCGTGCCCTGCATCAGAGGAGGCGGTCCCTCCATGCCCTGCGTGACAGGAGGCTGGACACCTGCGCCTTGCTTGACATGAGGCGGCCCTCGATTCCCTGCGTGAGAGGAGATTAGGTGGTTGTGTCCTGTGTGAGGGGAGGAGGGGCCAATGCGCCTCCCCCGAAAGAAGAGGAGGGGCCCCTTGCCCTGTATCATAGGAGGCGGTGCCGTCTTGCCCTGTGTGAGAGGATGCGACGCACCTGCGCCCTGCTTGACAGGAAGCGGCCCTCTGTGCCCTGCCTGAGGGGAGCAGGGGTCAATGTGTCGCACCCACTATTAGAAGGGCGAGGTCACAACGCCTTGCTTGAGAGGAGGCGGGGCCCCTTGCCCACAGTGATAGGAGGTTTAACCAATGCACCCGTCCCCCACATTAGAGCAGGCAGGGCTGTCGCAACCTGCATTAGGGGAGGTGGGATGGCCATGCCCTATGGGGTGGGAGCCAGGACTCCTCAGCAAATCGTGGGAGGAAGTGGGGCCCCCATGGCCCATGGAAGAGGTGGCGGTGCCCTGTACCCTACATGGGAGGAATTGGGGGCCCTCATCCAGCGGGATAGGAGCTGGGGCCACAACGCCCTGCTTGAGACAAGGCATAGCCCCTTGCCCAGAGTGAGAGGAGGTTTACCTAATGCACCCCCCAATCGTTAGAGCAGGCGGGGCTGTTGCGCCGTGCTTGAGGGGAGGTATGATGGCCACGCCCTATGGGGGAGGAGCCAGGATTCCTGAGCCATGCCTGGGAGGAATTGGGGCCACGATGCCCGACTGGAGAGGAGGTGGTTCCCCGTCCCCTATATGCGAGGAGGCGGGGGCTCGAATCACGTTCGAGAGGAGGGGGAGCCCTGTGCCTGCATCAGAGAGGGTGTGGCACCTGCAAACTGGTTGATATGAGGCCGCCCACCGTGTCCTGCGTGAGAGAAGGTGGGGTTGCTGTGTACTGCGTGAGGAGAGGAGGGGCCAATGTGCCTTCCCGCACAGAAGAAGAGGGGCCTCATGCCCTGCATCGGAGGAGGCGGTGCCGCCAAGCCCTGCGTGACAGGACGCGGGGCACCTGGGCCGTGCTTGACAGAAGGCAGCTCTCCGTGCCCTGCGTGAGAGGAGGTGGGGTGGTTGTGCCCTGCGTGAGAGGAGGAGGGGTCAAGGCGCCCCCCCTACAGAAGAGGAGGGGACCTGTGCCCTGCATCAGAGGAGGGCGGGGACTCTGCCCTCTGTGAAAGGAGACGACGACGCACCAACGCCCTGCTTGACAGGAGTCGGCCCCCTGTGTCCTGCGTGGGAGGAGGTGGGGCCAATGCATCCCACCCACTGTTAGAAAGGGCGGGGCCCCTTGTTCAGAGTGAGAGGAGGTTTTGCCAATGCATCCCCCCCCCCACACACACCCTTAGAGCAGACGGGGCTGTCGCACCCTGCATGAGGGGAGGTGGGATGGTCACGCCCTATGGGGAAGGAGCCAGGACTCCTGAGCCCATCCTGAAAGGCAGAGGGGACCCATGTCCCACGGAAGAGGACGTGGGGACCCAAATGCAGTGTGAGAAGAGGTGGGCCTGTGGTGCCCTGCGTGAGAGGACGTGGGGCCCCTTGCCCACAGTGAGAGGAGGTTTAGCTTATGCATTCCCCCACCATTGGAGCAGGCGGCGATGCCCTGCTGTGCGTGAGGGGAGGTGGGATGGCCACGTCCTATGGGGGAGGAGCCGGGACTCCTGAGCCAATCCTGGGAGGCAATGGGGTACCAAATGCAGCGTGAGAGGAGGTGCGACTAATGTGTCCCACCCACTATTAGAGGAGGCGGGGCCCCTTGCCCAGAGGGAGAGGAGGTTTAGGCCATGCAACACCCCCACCGTTAGAGCAGGTGGGGTTGTTGCGCCCTGCATGATGGGAGGTGGGGTGGCCACGCCCTGTGGGGGAGGAGCCCGGACTCCTGAGCCTATCCTTGGAGGAAGTGGGGGTCCCCTTGCTCCACTGAAGTGGAGGTGGGGCCTTGTACCCTACATGAGAGGTAGTGTGGTCCCAAATATACCGTGAGAGGATGGGGGCCTGCCATGCCCTGCGTGATGGAGGCGGGGCCCCTTGCCCATAGTGAGAGGAGGTTTAGCCAATGCATACCCCTACCGTTAGAGCAGGTGGGGCTGCCTCAGGCTGCATAAGGGAAGGTGGGATGGCCCCGCCCTATGTGGGAGGAGCCGGGACTCCTGAGACAATCCTGGGAGGAAGTAGGCCCTTCCCCATGCCCCAGGAAAGATGAGGTGGGGCCCCGTACCCTACATGACAGGAGGTTGGGGTCCGAATGTAGCGTTAGAGGAGGTGCAGCTGCCATGCCCTGTGTAAGAGGAGGAGGGGCTTATGCGTCCCACCCACTGTTAGAGGAGGTGGGTCCCCTTGCCCAAAGTAAGAGGAGGTTTAGCAAATGCATCCCCCTACCATTAGAGCAGGCGGGGATGCCGCGCTGTGGGTGAGGGAAGGTGGGATGGCCACGCCCTATGGGGGAGGAGCCCAGACTCTTGAGCCAATCCTGGGAGGCAGTGCGACCCATGCCCCACGGAAGAGGAGGTGGGGGCCCAAATGCGGCATGAGAGGAGGTCGGCTTGCTGTGCCCTCTGTGAGAGGAGGCGGGGTCCCTTGCGCAGTGTGAGAAGAGGTTTATCCCATGCAACCCGCGGCGTTAGAGCAGGCTGGGCTACTGAACTCTGCATATGGGGAGGTGGGATGGCCACGCCCTATGGGGGTAGGAGCCGGGACTCCTGAGCCAATCCTCGGAAGAAGTGGGGCCCCATACCTTACATGAGAAGACGTGGGGACGGGAACCCAGCTTGAGTGGAGGTGGGGCTGCCGTGCCCTGCGTGAGAGGAGGCGGGGCTCCTTGACCACAGTCAGAGGAGGTTTAGCCAATACACCCCTTTAACGTTACAGCAGGCGGGGCTGCCGCACCCTGCATGAGGGGAGGTGGGATTGCCACGCCCTATGTGGGAGGCGCAGGGACTCCTGAGTCAATAGTGGGAGGAAGTGGGGCCCCCATGACCCCCCGGAAGAGACGTGGGGCCCCTTGCTCAGACTGAGAGGAGGTTTATGCCATCCACCGCCCCCCCCGACTGTTAGAGCAGGAGGTGCTGTTCTGCCCTGCATGAGGGGAGGTGACATGGCCATGCCCTATGGGGGAGGAGCCGGGAGTCTTGAGCGAATTCAGGGAGGAAGTGGGGCCCCCATACCCCACGGAAGAGGAGGTGGGGCCCAAGGAGCTGGGGCCCAAACCATACATGAGAGGAGGTGCGGGCACAAATGCAGCATAACAGGAGGTGGGCCTGCTGTGCCCTGCGTGAGAGGAGGCCGGGCCCCTTTCCCAGAGTGAGAGGAGGTTTAGCCAATGCACCGCCCCAGCGTTAGAGCAGGCGGGGCTGTCGCGCCCTGCATGAGGGGAGGTGATATGGCCATGCCTTTTGGGGGATTCGCTGGGACTCCTGAGCCAATCTTGGGAGCAAGTGGGGTCCCCGTCCCCTACATAAGAGTAGGTGAGGGCCCAAATCCAGCGTGAGGGGAGGTGGGGCTGCTTTGCCTGGCGTGAGAGGAGGCCGGGCCCCTTGCCTAGAGTGAGAGGAGTGTTAGGCAATGCACACTCCCACCATTAGAGTAGGTGCGGTTTTTGCGCCCTGCATGAGGGGAGGTGGGATGGCCACGCCCTATGGGGGAGGCGCTGGGACTCCTGACTAATCCTGGGAGGAAGTGTGGCCTCCTTGCCCCTCGGAAGAGGAGGTGGGGCCCCGTATCCTATATGAGAGGAGGTTCGGTTCCCGTTTCCTGCGTGAGAAGAGGAGGGCCAATGCTTCCCACCCACTGTTAGAGGATGTGGGGCCGCAAAGCCCTGCTTGAGAGGAGGCAGGGCCCCTTGGCCAGAGGGAGAGGAGGTTTAGTCAATGCACACCATGCACCATTAGAGCAGGCAGGGCTGTCACACCCTGCATGAAGGGAGGTGGCATGGCCATGCCCTATGGTGGAGGCGCCGGGAATCCTTAGCCAATCCTCGGAGGAAGTGGGGCCCCCATGCCCTACGGAAGAGGAGGTGGGACCTGAACCATACATGAGAGGAGGTGCGGGCACAAATGTAGCGTAAGAGGAGGTGGGCCTGCTGTACCCTGCGTGAGAGGAGGCGGGGCCCCTTACCCAGAATGAGAGGAGGTTTAGCCAATGCCCCCCCCCACCGTTATAGTCGGCGGGGCTTTCACTCCCTGCATGAGGGGAGGTGGGATGGGCGTGCCCTATGGGGGAGCACCCGGGACCCCTTAGCCAATCCTGGGAGGAAGTGTGGCTCCCTTGCCCCGCGGAAGAAGAGGTGGGGCCCCATAGCCTATATGAGAGGACATGGGGGCCGGAATCCAGCATGAGAGGAAGTTGGGCTGCCGTGCACTGCGTGACAGGAGGAGGGGCAATGCCTCCCACCAACTGTTAGAGGAGGTGGTGCCACAACGCCCTGCTTGAGAGGAGCCAGGGCCCCTTGACCAGAGTGAGAGGAGGTTTGTTCAAAGCACGCCACCAGCGTTAGAGCAGGCGGGGCTGCCGGGCCCTCCCTGAGGGGAGGTGGGATGGCCACGTCCTATGAGGGAGGAGCTGGGACTCCTGAGCCAATCCTGGGAGGAGGTGGGGTCCCGATGCCGAGCGAAAGAGGAGGTGGGGCCCCATACCCTACATGAGAGGAAGTGGGGTTGCCATTTCCTGCGTGAGAGGAGGAGGGGCCAATGCTTTCTACCCACTGTTAGAGGATGTGGGGCCACAACGCCCTGTTTGAGATGAGGCAGGGCCCCTTGCCCAGAGTGAGAGGAGGTTTACTCAATGCACCACCCCCACCGTTAGAGCAGGCGGGGCTGTCACACCCTGCATAAAGGGAGGTGGCATGGCCACGCCCCATGATGGAGGTGCCGGGACTCCTGAGCCAAGCCTGGGAGGAAATGAGGCACCCATGCCCCATGGAAGAGGAGGTGTGGCCCCGTATCCTACATGAGAGTAGGTGGGGCCGAAATGCAGCGTGGGAGGAGGCAGGGCCCCTTGCCCAGAGTGACAGGAGGTTTTACCCACCCCCCCACCGTTAGAGAGGTGGGGCTGTCGCGTCCTGCCTAAGGGGAGGTGGGATGGCCACGCCCTATGGGGGAAGGAGCCGACTCCTTAGCGAATCCTGGGAGAAAGTGTGGCCCCCATGCCCCATGGAAAAGGAGGTGGGACCTGAACCATACAGGAGAGGAGGTGCGGGCACAAATGCAGCGTAAGATGAGGTGGGCCTCCTGTGCCATGCGTGAGAGGAGGCAGGGCCCCTTGCCCAGAGTGAGAGGAGCTTTAGCCAATGCACCTCCCCACCATATAGTTGGTGGGGCTTTCACTCCATGCATGAGGGGAGGTGGGATGGCCACGCCCTATAGGGGAGCACCTGGGACTCCTTAGCCAATCCTGGGAGGAATGGGTCCCCATTTCCCTTGGAGGAAGAAGTCGGGCCCTATACCCTATATGAGAGGAGGTGTGGCCCTGAATCCAGCGTGAGAGCAGGTGTGGCTGCTGTGCCCTGCGTGAGAGGAGGAGGGGCCATTGCGTCCCTTCCACTATTTGAAGAGGTAGGGCCACTATGACCTGTTTGAGAAGAGGCAGGGCCTCTTGTGCAGAGTGAGAGGAGATTTAGCCAATGCAGTCTCAACACTGTTAGAGCAGGTGAGGCTGCTGCGCCCAGCATGAGAGGAGGTGGGATGGCCACGCCCTATGGAGGAGGAGCCAGAACTTCTGAGGCAATCGTGAAAGGAAGTGGGGCCCCCATCCCCTCTGGAAGAGGAGGTGGGGCCTTTTGCCCTACATTAGAGGAAGTGGGTGCTCAAATCCAGAGTGACAGGAGAGGGGGGCTGCCGTGCCCTCCATGAGAGGATGGGAGGTCCCTTGCCTACAGTGAGAGGAGTTAAATCCAATGCACCCCCCCCCACTGCTAGAGCAGAGGGTGCTGTCCCGCCCTGCACAAGGGGAGGTGGGATGGCTATGCCGTATGCGGGACCACCCAGTCATGTGGGCTGTGGGCTGGTCACGTGGCTGGTTATGTTGGCTGTGGGCTGGTCAGGTGGCTGATCACGTGGCCTGTGGTTTAGGGTTACAGTTTAGGGTTAAGGCTAGGATTAGGGCTACGGTTACAGTTAGGGTTGGGTCAAGGTCAATGGCTGTGGAATTGTCACATGGGAGGTCACCTGGTCAAGTAATGGTCACGTGGGCTGCTTACATGGGCTGGTTATGTGGCCACGTGACGGTAACTTGGCAGTCACATGTTGTTCACATGAGGGTCACCTGGTGATCACGTGGTAGTCTCGTGGAGGTCACGTAGCAGTGACGTTGATGTCACGTGATGGTCATGTTGAGGTCACGTGACCTGCCCACGTGACTGACCCTGTAACCATAACGTGGTTATCACGTGACTGCCACACAATCGCTACAGGACCAGCCGCATGACCATCACGTGACTGCATTGTAACTGCCACGTGATGATCACGTGACCTTCAGGAGGCCATCACATGACTGCCACGTGACCATCTTGTGCCCTCCATGTCACCTCCTCGTGACCTTCAGGTGACCACCACATGATCATCCCATGACCTGCACATGACCAGCTATGTGACAATCACGTGACCATGTAACTAGCCGAGGTGAGCGGCCACGTGATGATCACATGATCTTCACCTGACAATCATTACTGCTGGGTAACCATCAGCTTAGCAGCCACGTGACTACATAACCAGCCCATGTTACCAGGAACGTGACCAGCCCAGGGCCCAGGTGACCAGCCATGTGACAAGCCCAGAGCCCACATGACGGGGTGGTCCCTCATAGGGCATAGCCATTCCACCTCCGCTCATCCAGGGCACAACAGCACCATCTGCTCTAGAAGTGGGGTGGGTGCACTCGCTTAAACTCCTCTCACTGTGGGCTAGGGGCCTCCCCTACTATCAGGTAGGGCACAGAAGCCCCACCTCCTCTCACGCTGCATTTGAGTCCCCACGTACTCTCATGTAGGGCAAGGGGCCCCACCTTCTCTTCTGTGGGGCATGGGGGCTCCACTTCCTTTCACTATTGGCTCAGGAGTCCCAAACCCTCCCCCCTATGGTGTGGCCATCGCACCTCCCCTCATGCAGGGTGCGGCAGCCCCGCCTATTCTAACAACGGTGTGCGGATGCATTGGCTAAACCTCCTCTCACTCTGGGCAAGGGGCCTCGCCTCCTCTCACTCAGGGCACGACAGGCCCACCTCCTCTCAGGCTGGATTCGGGCCCCCACATCCTGTCATGTATGGTACGGGGCCGCACCTCCTCTGCCATGTGGCATAGGGGCCCCACTTCCTCCCACTATTGGCTCAGGAGTCCCACACTCTCCCCCCTATGGCGTGGCCATCCCACCTTCCCTCATGCAGGGCGTGGCAGCCCCGCCTGGTCTAACGGTGTGAAATTGTATTGGCTAAACCTCCTCTCACTCTGGGCAAGGGGCCCTGCCTCCTCCCAAAGAGATTGTAGTGGCCCCACCTCCTCTAACAGTGGGTGGGACGCAATGGCCCCTCCTCCTCTCATGCAGGGAAGAACAGCCACACCTGCTCTCACCTGAATACGGGTCCCAACCTCCTCTTGTGTAGGGTACGAGGCCCCACCTCCTCTTCCGTGGGGCATAGGAGCCAGACTTTGTCCCAGGATTGCTCAGGAGTCCTGGCTCCTCCCCTAGAGGCTGTGGCCATCCCACCTCCTCTCAACAAGGACCGGCACTCCAGCCTGCTCTTATGGTGGGGAGGGTGCATTGCCTAAATCTCCTGTCACTCTGGGCAAGGGGCCCCGCCTCCTCTCACGCAGGGCACGGCAGGCCCACCTCCTCTCAGCCTGGATTCGGGCCCACACATCCTGTCAAGTACGGTACAGGGCTGCACCTCCTCTTCCGGGGGGCATGGGGGCCCCACTTCCTCTCTCTATTGGCTCAGGATTCCCAAACCCTCCCCCCTAGGGTGTGGCCATCCCACCTCCAGTCATCCAGGGCGCGGCAGCCCCGCCTGTTCTAACAGTGTGGGGGTGCATTGGCTAAACCTCTTCTCACTCTGCCAAAGGGGCCCCACCTTCTCTAACAGTGGGTGGGACGCAATGGCCCTTCCTCCTCTCATGCAGGGCACAGCAGGCACACCTACTCTCACACTAGATTCGGGCCCCCAACTCCTCTCATATAGGGTACAGGGCCCAACCTCCTCTTCTGCAGGGCATGGGGCCCCACCTCCACCCAGGATTCTCTCAGGGGTCCAGGGTGCTGCCCCATAGGGCGTGACCATCCCACTTCCTCTCTTACATGGTGCGGTAGCCCCGCCTGCTCTAGCGGTGGGCGGGGGGTGGGTTGCATGGGCTAAACCTCTTCTCAATCTGGGCAAGGGGCCCTGACTCCTCTAAAACAGGGCGCTGTGGCCCCACCTCTTCTACCAGCCTGTGGGACTCATTGGCCCGTCCTCTCACACTGGATTCAGGCCCCCACCTCCTCTCATCTGGGGTACATAGCCCCACCTCCTCTTCCGTGGGGCATAGGGGCCCTACTTCCTGGCAGGATTGGCTTAGGAATCCTGACTCCTCCGCCATAGTGCCTGGCCATCCCACCTCCATTCATGAAGGGTGAAAAGCCCCGCCTGCTCTAACGTTGGGGGGATGCATTGGATAAACCTCCTGTCACTCTAGACAAGGGGCCCTGCCTCCTCTCTAACAGGGCGTTGTGGCTCCACCTCCTCTAACAGTGGGTGGGACGGATTGGTCCCTCCTCTCACCCAGGGCACGGCAGCCCCCCCCTTCCTATCACGCCAGATTTGGGACCCCACTTCCTCTCATATATGGTACGGGACTCCACCTTCTCTTCCGTGGGGCAAAGGGCCCCACTTCCTCCCAGGATTGGCTCAGGAGTCCTGGCTCCACCCCCGTAGGGCGTGGCCATCCCACCTCCCATCATGCAGGGCACGACAGCCCCGCCTGCTCTAATGGTGGAGTGGTTCATGTCCTAAACCTCCTCTCACTCTGGGCAAGGGGCCCCGCCTCCTCTTACACAGGGCATAGCAAACCCACCTCTTCTCATGCTGCATTTGGGCCCCCACCTCCTCTTCCGTGGGGCATGGGTAGAACTGCCTCCCAGGATTGGCACAGGAGTCTCGGCTCCTCCCCCATAGGGGGTGGCCATCCCACCTCCCCTCACGCACAGTGCGGCATCCTCGCCTGCACTAAAGGTAGGGGGATGCATTGGCTAAAACTCTTCTAACTTTGGGCAAGGGGCCCTACCTCCTCTAATAGTGGGTGGGATGTATAAGCTCCTCCTCTTACGCAGGGCACAGCAGCCCCACCTCCTCTCACGCTGCATTTGGGTCCCCACCTCCTGTCACATAGGTTATGGGGCTCCACCTCCCCTTTTGTCGGGCATGGGGGCCCCACTTTCTCCCAGGATTAGCTCAGGAGTCCCGGCTCCTCCCACATAGGGCGTGGCCATCCCACCTCCCCTCGTGCAGGGTTCCATCAGCCCCGCCTGCACTAATGGTGGGGATGTTCATGGGCTAAACTTCCTTTCACTCTGGGCAAGGGGCCCCACATCCTCTCATGGAGAACACTGCAGGCCCATCTCCTCTCACGCTCCATTTGGGCCCCCACCTCCTCTTCCGTGGGGCATGGGTCTCCACTGCCTCCAAGGATTGGCTCAGGAGTCCTGGCTCCTCCCCAAAGGGCTTGGCCATCCCACCTTCGCTCATGCAGGGCGCTGCAACCCCGCCTGCTCTAATGGTAGGGGGTTCATGGCTAAACCTCCCCTAACTCTGGGCAACGGGCCCCGCCTCCTCTCACTCAGGGCACAACAGGCCCACCTCCTCTCAGGCTGGATTCGGGCCCCCACATCCTGTCATGTACGGTACGGGGCCGCACCTCCTCTTTTGTGGGGCATAAGGGCCCCACTTCCTCCCAGTACTGGCTCAGGAGTCCCGGCTCCTCCCCCTAGTACGTAGTCATCCCACCTTCAGGCAGCGTGCGGCATCCCCGTCTGCTTTCATGGTTGAAGCATGCATTGGCCAAACTTCGTCTCACTCTGGGCAAGGTTCCCCGCCTGATCTCATGCAGGGTACGGCAGCCTAACCTCCTCTCATGGTGGATTCGGGCCCCCACCTCATCTCATCTGGGGTATGGGGTCCCATCTCCTCTTCCGTGGGGCTTCAGGGCCCCACTTCCTCATAAGACTGCCTTAGGAGTCCCGGTTCTTCCCCCATAGAGCGTGGCCATCACATCTCCGCTCTTGCAGGGCATGACGGCCCCGCCTGCTCTAGCGATGGTGGGGGTGCATTGGGTAAACGTCCTGTCACTCTGGGCAAGGGGCCATGCCTCCTGTCAAGCAGGGCGTTGTGGCCCCATCTCCTCTAACAGTGGGTGAGACGCATTGGCCCCACCCCCCCCTTTAGACTGAGGCCCCCATCTCCTCCCATGTAGGGTACCGGGCCCCACCTGCTCTGCCGTGGGCCCTGGGGGCCCCACGTCCTCCCACGATTGGCTGAGGAATCCTGGCTCCTCCCCCATAGGGCGTGGCCATCCCACCTCCCTTCATGCAGGGCGCCACAGCCCTACCTGCTCAAATGGTGGGGGGGGGGCCATTGGTTAAACCTCCTATCACTCTGGGCAAGGGGCCCTGCCTCCTCTTAAGCAAGGCGTTGTGACCCCCGCCTCTTCTAACAGTTGGGGGGACTCATTGGCCCCTTCTCCTCTCACGCAGGGCTCAGAGGGCCACCTCCTGTCAAGCAGGGCGCAAGTGCATCGCCTGCTCTCAGGCAGGGCATGGCAGCACCGCCTCCTTTGATGCAGGGCATTGGGCCCCTCCTCTTCTGTGGCGAGGGGGTGCATTGGCCCCTCCTCCCCCCACGCAGGACAAAAACCACCCAACCTCTTCTCACGCAGGGCACGGAGGGCCGCCTGCTGTGAAGCACGGTGCAGGTGTCCAGCCTCCTGTCATGCAGGGCAGGCTGGCACGGACTCCTTGGATGCAGGGCACGGGGCTCGTCCTCTTCTGTGGGGGAAGGCACATTGGCCCCTCCTCTCCTCACGCAGGACACAGCATCCCCTCCTCCTCTCACGCAGGGCAGTGAGGGCCGCCTCATATTAACCAGTTCGCAGGTGCCGTGCCTCCTCTGATGCAGGGCACATGGCTTGCCCTCCTCTCACACATAATTCGGGTCCCCACATCCTCATATAGGGTACGGGTAAGCACCTCCTCTCCCATCGGGCATGGGGGCCCCAATTCCTCCTAGGCATGGCTCAGGAGCCCCGGCTCCTCCCCCATAGGGCGTGGCCATCATACCTGCCCCCATGTAGGACGCGGCAGCCCCACTTGCTCTAAGGGTGTTGAGAGTGCATTGGCTAAACCTCCTCTCAATCGGGGCAAGAGGCCCTGCCTCCTCTCAAACAGGGCATTGTGTCCCTGCCTCTTCTAACAGTGTGTGGGATATGTTGGCCCCTTCTACCCTCACGCAGGGCACAGGCCCCCCCCACCTCTCACACAAGATTCGGGCCCTCACCTCTTCTCATGCATGGTATGGGGCCCTACCTCCTCTTCCGTGGGAAATTGCTGCCCCATTTACTCCGAGGATTGGCTCAGGAGCCCTGGCTCCTCTCCCATAGGGCGTGGCCATCCCACCGGAGCCACAGCCGCTCGTGCTCTAACGGTGTTGAGAGTGCATTGCCTAAAACACCTCTCACTCTGGGCAATGGTCCCTGTCTCCTCTCAAGCAGCGTGTTGTGGCGCTGCCTCTTCTAACAGTGGGTGGCATGTGTTAGCCCCATCTACCCTCATGCAGGGAATGGGTCCCCACTTCGCACACAGGACATGGCAGCCCAACCAAGGCTCATCTGTTGGCTGTCCAACATTCTCTACATCGCAGGGGTGGGGACTGGCCTACAGAGCAGGGCTCATCCGTGGGCTGTGTCAGGTTCCCTAAGTCCCTGGAAGGGACTGGCCTACAGACCAGTGCTCATCTCTGGGCTATATCAAGTTCCCTAAATCCCTTGGGGTCTGGCCTACAGACAAGGGATCAACTGTTGGGATGTCCCAGATTCCCTAAATCCCTGGGTGGGCACAGGCCTCCAGACCAGGGTTCATCTGTGGTATATCCCAGGTTCCCTAAATCCCAGCGGGGCCTGGCCAATAGAACAGGGCTCATTTGTATGCTGTGCCTGGTTCCCTAAACCCTTGGGGGTACTGGCCTATAGAGCAGGCCTCATCTGATGGCTGTCCCACGTTTCCTAAATCCCCGGGGGGGGGGGCACTGAGCTAAGAAGCAGGGCTCATCTGTGCAGTGTCCCAGGTTCCCTAAGTCCCTGGAAGGGACTGGTATACACACCAGAGCTCATCGCTAGGTACTCCCAAGTTCCCAAAATCCCTCGGGGCCTGGGCTACAATCAGGGATCCTCTGTGGGCTGCTTCAGGTTCCCTAAATCACTGTGGGGGACAGGCCTACAGACCAAGGTCATTTGTGGGCTGTCCCAGGTTGCCTAAATTCAATGGCGGACAGGCCTACAGGCCAGGGCTCAGGTGTGGCCTGTCCCAGCTTGTGCAAACCCCTTGAGGATTGATTTACACACCAGGGTTCATCTGTGGGCTGTCCAAGTTCCCTAATTCCCTGGGGCAGACTGGCCTAAGGACCAGGGCTCATCTGTGGGATTTCCAAGGTTCCCTGAATCCCTGGGGGGACTGGCCCAAGGACCAGAGCTGTCCCAGGTGCCCTAAATCACTGGGGGTACAGGCCAACAGACCAGGGCTCATCTGTGGGATGTCCCAGGTTCCTTGAATCCCTTCAGTACTGCCATACACACCAGGGCTTAACTCTGGGTATCCCAGATTTCCTAAATCCCTGGGGGGACTGGCGTACAGACCAGGGCTTATCTTTGGGATTTCCCAGGTCTTTAAATACCTAGAGGGACTGATCTAGAGACCAGGGCTCCTCTGTGGGCTGTCCCAGGTTCCCTATATTGCTGAGGGGACTGGCCTACAGCCCAGGGCTCACCTGTGGGATGTCCCTGATTCCATAAACATCTAGGGGGGACAGACGTATAAACCAGGGCTCAATTGTGGGATGTCTTAGGTTTCCTAAAACACAGTGTGGGGAACTGGCATACAGACAAAGGCTCAACTGTGGGATGTCCCAGGTTGCCCAAAGACCTTGGGGACTGATTTACAGACCAGGGCTCATCTGTGGGCTGGCCCAGTGCCCTAAATCCCTGGGGAAGACTGGGCTACAGACCAAGACTCACCTGAGGGATGTGCGAGGTTCCCTAAATGTCTTGGGGGACTAGCCTACAGACTACAGCTATTCCAGGTTCCCAAAATACCTGGGGGCCCGGCCTACAACCAGGGCTCCTCTTTGGGATGTCCCAGGTTCCCTAAATCCCTGGGGGTGACATGTCTACACACCAAAGCTTATCTGTCAGGTGTCCCAGGTTGCTGAAATCACTGTGGCACTGTCTACAGACCAGGGCTCATCTGTGGGATATCCCAGGTTCCCTGAATCCCTGGAGGGACTGTCTATAGACCAGGGCTGCTTTATGGGATATCCCAGCTTCCCTAAACCCAAGGGACGACTGGTCTACAGACCATGGCTCATCTATTCGGATTTCCCAGGTTCCTTCAATCCGTGGGGTACCGGCCTACAGACCAGGGCTCAACTCTGCGATGTCCCATGTCCCTTAAATCCCTCAGGAGGCTGGCATACACACAAGCGCTCATCTGTGGGATGTTCCAGGTTCCCTAAATCCCTGAGGTGGACTGGCCTACAGACCAGGGCTCATCTGGAGGATGTCCCATGTATTCTGAATTCCTCAGGGGACAGGCCTATACACCAGGGCTCATCTGTGGGATGTCCTAGGTTCCGTAAATCCCTAGGGGAACTGGGCTACAGGCCAGGGCTCATCTGTGGGATGTCCTAGGTCCTTAAATCCCTTGGTGGACCGATCTAGAGACCATGGCTCATCTATGGTTGTCCCAGGTTCCCTAAATTCCTGTTGGGGAGTGGCCTACAAACCAGGGCTCATCTGTGGGCTGTACGAAGTTCCCTAAATGACTGAGGGGACTGGCCTAAACATGAGGGCTCATCTGTGGGCTCTCTCAGGATCCCTAAATCCCTGGGGGTAACTGGCCTACAGAGCAGGCTCATCTGTGGCCTGTCCCTGGTTACCTAAATCCCAGAGGGGCACTGGCCTATAAACCAGCGCTCATCTGTGTGATGTCCTAGGTTCCCAAATCATAGGGGGAGCCTGCTGTACAGACCAAGGCTCAACTGTGGGATGTCCCAGGTTGCCCAAAGACCTTGGGGAACTGATTTACAGACCAGGGCTCACCTGTGGGCTGTCCCAGTGCCATAAATCCCTGGGAAAGACTGGGCTACAGAGCAGGGCTCATCTGAGGGATGTCCCAGGTTCTGTACATCACTGGGGGGACTAGCCTACAGACCAGAGCTGTCCCAGGTTCTCTAAATCCCTGGGGGCACTGGGCTACAGACCAGGTCTCATCTGTGGGATGCCCCAAGTTCCCTAAATCACTGGGGGGGACTGGCTTACAGAGCACAGCTCCTCTGTGGGTGTTCCCAGGTTTCCTAAATCCCTAGGGGAAAATAACCTACAGACAAGAGCTCAGCTGTGGGATGTCCCAGGTTCCCTGAATCCCTAGGGTACTGGTCTACACACCAGGGATTAATTCTTAGATGTCCCATGTTCCCTAAATCCAGGAGGGGGACTGCCCTACAGTCCAGGGCTCATCTGTGGGATGTCCCAGGTTCCTGAAATCCCAGGGGGGACTGGACTACAGACCACGGTTCATCTATTGGGATGTGTCAGTTTCCCCTGAATACCTGGGGTACTGGCCTACAGACCAGCGCTCATCTGTGGGCTGTCCCAGGTTCCCTAAATTGCAGGGTGTGTGGTGTACAGATCAGGGCTAATCTGTAGGCTGTCCCAGGTTCCCTAAATCCTTGGGGCGACAGGCCTACAGACCAGGTCTCCCCTGTGGGCTGTCCCAGGTTCCCTAAATCCCAGGGGGGACTAGTCTACACACCAGGGCTTAAATCTGGGATGTCCCAGGTTCCCTAAACTGGTAGGGGTGACTTGTCTACGGACCAGGGCTCATCTGTGGGGTGTCCCAGGTTGCTGATATCACTGTGGGACTGTCTGCAGACCAGGGCTCATCTGTGGGCAGTCTCAGGTTCCCGGAATCCCTGGGGGTCTGGCCTACAGAGCATGGCTCATCTGCAGGATGTCCCATGACCCTAAATCCCTGGGGGGAACTGGCCTACACAGCAGCTCTTCTGTGGGCAGTCCCATGTTTCCTAAATCCCTGGGGGGGAGGGGCACTGGCCTACAGCTCAGGGCTCATCTGTGGTATGTCCCAGGCTCCCTAAATCCCTTGCAGGACTGGCCTACAGACCAGGGCTCATCTGTGGGATGCCCCAGATTATCTATATCCCAAGGGGGACTGGCCTACAGACCAGGGCTCATCTGTGGGCTGTCCAGGTTCCCTAAATCCCTGGGGGGACTGTCTATAGACCAGGGCTGAGTTGTGGGATGTTCCAGGTTTCCTAAATCACTGGGGGGACTGGTCTGCAAACCAGGGCTCATCGGTGGGATGTCCAAGGTTCTCCAAATACGTGGGGAAACTGGATGACAAACTAGGGCTCCTCTGTGGGATGTCCCAGGTTCCCAAAATCCCTGGGGGGACTGTCTATAGACCAGGGCTTCTCTGTGGCCTGTAACAGGATCCCTAATTCCCAGGGGGGTCTGGCCTACACACCAGGGCTGTTCTGTGGGATATCCCAGGTTCCCTGAATCCCTGGGGTCACGGGCTAAAGAACATGGCTTATCTGTGGTATGTCCCAGGCTCCCTAAATCCCTGGAGGGACTGGCCTACAGACCAGGGCTCCTCTGTTGGATGTCCCAGGTTCCCTACATCCCAAGGAGAACTGGCCTATAGACCAAGGATCATCTCTGGGCTATCCCAGGTTCCCTAAATCATTGGTTGGGGGAGACTGCCCTAAACACTGGATCTCATCTGTGGGCTTCCCCAGGTTTCCTAAATCCCTATGGGGAGTGTCTGTAGACCACAGCTGATATATGGGATATCCCAGGTTCCCTAAATCCCAGGGGAGACTGGTCTACAGAGCAGGGCTCATCTATTGGGATATCACAGGTACCCTGAATCCCTGGGGTACCGGCCTATAGACCAGTGCTTAACTGTGAGATGGCCCATGTCCCTTAAATCCCTCACGGGACTGGCCTACACTGAAGGGCTCATCTGTGGGATGTCCCAGGTCCCTAAATCCCTTGGGGTACTGATCTACAAACCAGGGCTCATCTCTTGGCTGTCCCAGGTTCCCGAAATCCCTTGGGGGACTGGTCTAGAAACAAGAGCTAATTTGTAGGCTCTCCTGGGTTTCCTAAATCCCTAAGGGGACTGGTCTACAGACTGGAACTCATTTGTGGGCTGTCCCAGGTTCCCTAAATCCCTCTAGGGGACTGGACTACAGACCAGGGCTCATCTGAGGCCTGTCACAGGTGTTCTAAGTCCCTGGGGTGACTGGTCTACAGACCAGGGCTCATCTGTGTGGTGTTCCAGGTTCCCGAAATCACTGGGGGACTGTCTACAGAGCAGAGCTCATCTGTGGGCTCTCCCAAGTTGTGTAAATCCCTGAAGTTATGAGCCTACAAACCAAGGATATTCTGTGTGATGTCCTATGTTCCCTAAATCGCTTGAGGGACTGGTCTAGAGACCAAGGCTCATCTGTGGACTGTCCCAGGTTCCGTAAATCCCGTAAGGGGACTGGACTACAGACCAGAGCTCATCTGTGGTCTGTCCAATGTTCCCTAAATCCCAGGGGTGGGGACTGGCCTACAGAGTAGGGCTCATCTCTAGGCTGTCCCAGGTTCCCTAAGTCCCTGGAAGGGACTGTCCTACAGACCAGGGCTCATCTCTGGGCTTACCAGGTTCCCTAAATCCCTGTGCAGTCTATCCTACAGAACAGAGCTCATCTGTGGGGTGTCCCAGGCTCCCTAAATCCCTTGGGGTCTGGCCTACACACCAGGAGTCATCTGTTGGGATGTCCCGGATTCCCTAAATCCCTGGAGGGACAGGCCGGCAGACCAGGCCTCTTCTGTGGGATGTCCCAAGTTCCCTAAATTCCTGGAGGGACTGTCCTTATGACCAGGACTCATGTGTGGGATATCCCAGGTTCCCTAAATCCCAGGGGGTACTGGTCTACAGACCAGGGGTCTTCTATTGGGATGACCCAGGTTCCTTGAATCCCTGATGTACTGGCCTACAGACCAGGGCTTAACTTTGGGATGTCCCAGGTTCCCTAAATCCCAGGGGAGACTGGCCTACAGACCAGGCCTCATCTGCGAGATGTCCTATTTTCCCTAAATTCCTCAGGAGACTGGCCTACAGACCAGGTCTCATCTGTGGGACATCCCAGGTTCCCTAAATCCATGGGGGGACAGGCCTACAGACCAGGGCTCATCTGTGGGATATCACAGGCCCTTAAATCCCTGGGGGGACTGATCTACACACAAGGGCTAATCTATAGGCTGTCCCAGGTTCCCTAAATTCCTGTTGGGGAGTGGCCTACAAAGCAGAGCTCATCTGTGGTCTGTGCTAGAGGTTCCCTAGATCACTGAGGGTAGTGGCCTACAGACCAGGGCTCATCTCAGGGCTCTCCCAAGTTCCCTAAATCCCTGGAGGGACTGGTCTACAAACCAGGCATCATCTGTGAGATGTCCCATGTTCCCTAAATTTCTTGATGGACTGGTCTACAGACCAGGACTCATCTGTGGGCTGTCTCAATTTTCGTAAATGCTTGGCGGTGGACTGACCTACACATGAGAGCTAATCTGTGGGCTGTCCCAAGTTCCTTAAATCCCTAGGAGGAGTGTCTGGAGACCAGGGCTGATTTTTGGGATGTCCCAGTTTCCCTATATCACTGGGGGGACTGGCTTACAGACCGGGGCTCATCTGTGGGCTGTGCCAGGTTCCCTACATCCCAAGGAGAACTGGCCTACAGACCAAGGCTCATCTATGGGCTGTCCCAGATTCTCTAAATACTTGGGGGGGGGGTCTGACCTACACACCAGAGCTCATCTGAGGGCTGTCCCAGATTCCCCAAATCCCTGAAAGGACTGTCTATGGACCAGGGCTCATTTATGGGATGTCCCATGTTCCCTAAATTCACTGGAGGGACTGGCCTACACACCAGGGAAAATCTGTGGGCTGTCCAAAGTTCAAAAAATACCTGGAGGAACTGGTGTACAAACCAGGGCTCATCTATGAGCTATCCCAGGTTCCATAAGTCCCTGGCGTGACTGCTCTACAGACCAGGGCTCATCTATGGGGTGTCCCAGGTTGCCAAAATTGCTTGGGGACTGTCTACAGATGAGCGCTCATCTCAGGGCTCTCCCAAGTTCCCTAAATCCCTTGGGGGACTGGTCTACAAACCAGACATCATCTGTGGGATGTCCCATTTTTCCTAAATCCCTTGAGGGACTGGTCTACAGACCAGGGCTAATCTGTGGGCTATCCCAGTTTCCATAAATCCTTGGCAGTGGACTGACCTACACACCAAAGCTAATCTCTGGGCTGTCCCAGGTTCCTTAAACCCCTGGGGGGACTGTCTTTAGACCAGGGCTCATTTGTCGGATGTCCCAGGTTCCCTATATAACTGGGAGGACAGGCCTACAGACCAGGGCTCATCTGGGGCTGTGCCAGTTCCTTAAATCCTTAAAGCTGGCCTACAGAACAGGCTCATCTGTTGGCTGTCCTGGGTTCCCTAAATCCCAGGGGGACACTGGCCTATAAACCAGGGCTCATCGGTGGGATGTTCCAGGTTCCCTAAACCACAGTGGGGGACTGGCATACAGACTGAGGCTCAACTGTGGATGTCCCAGGTTGCCCAAATCCCTTGAGGACTGATTTACAGACCAGGGCTCATCTGTGGGCTGTCCCAGTGCCATAAATCTGTGGGACAGACTGGGCTACTAACCAGGGCTCATCTCAGTTATGTCCCAGGTTCCCTAAATCTCTGGGGGACTAGACTCCAGAACAGAACTGTCCCAGGTTCCTAAATCCCTGTTGGAACTGGGATACAGAGCACAGCTCCTCTTTGGACTGTACCAGGTTCCCTGAATCCCTGGGGGAGACTGGCCTACAGACCAGGGCTCATCTGTTGGCTGTCCCAGGTTCTCTGAATCCCTCGGGTACTGGCCTACAGACCAGGGGTTAATTCTTGGATGTCCCAGGTTCCCTAAATCCCAGGGGGTCTGGCCTACAGACCACGGCTCATATGCAGGATGTCCCATGACCCTAAATCTCTGGGGGGAACTTGTCTACACACAGGGGCTTGTCTGTGGGCTTTACCAGGTTCCCTAAATCCAAGAGGGGGACTGGCCTACAGCCCAGAGCTCATTCGTGATATGACCCAGACTCCCTAAATCCCTTGCAGGACTGGCCTACAGACCAGAGCTCATCTGTGTGATGTCCCAGGTTCCCCAAATCCTGGGGGCACTGGCCTACAGACCACAGCTCATCTGTGGGATATCCCAGATTCCCCATATCCCAAGAGGGACTGGATAAAAGACCAGGGCTCATGTGTGGGTTCTCCCAGGTTCCCCAAATTTTTGGGGGGGTGACAGACCTACATATCAGAGGTCATCTGTGGGCTGTCCCAGGTTCCCTAAATCGCTAGGGGTACTGGCCTACAGAACAGGGCTCATCTATGGGATGTCCAAGGTTACCTAAATATCTGGGGGCACTGGTTGACTAAGAAGGGCTCATCTGTGGGATGTCACATGTTCCCTACATCCCTGGGGGCACTATCTTCAGACCAGGGCTCCTCTGTGGGCTGTAACAGGTTCCCTAAGATCCTGGGGTGACTGGTCTACAGACCAGGGCTCATTTGTGGGGTGTCCCAGGTTGCTGAAATCACTGTGGGACTGTCTACAGACCAGAGCTCATCTGTGGGCTTTCCCAGGTTCCCTAAATCCCAGGGAGGGACTGGCCTACACACCAGGGCCTATCTGTGGGATGCCCAAGGTTCTCTGCATCCCAAGGGGGACCGACATAGAGACAGGGCTCATCTTTGGGCTGTCCCAGGTTACCTAAATCTTTGGGGGATTACTGCCCTCCACACCAGAGCTCATCTGTGGGCTGTCCTAGGTTCCCTAAATCCCTGGTGTGACTGTCTATAGACCAAGACTCTTCTGTGGGATTTCCCAGGTTCCCTAAATCACTGTAGGGACTCGCTTGCAGACCAGAGCTCATCTGTGGGATGTCCCAGATTTCCCAAATACCTGGGAGACCTGATCTAGAAACCAGGGCTAATCTGTGGGATGTCCCAGGTTCCCTAAATCCATGGGGGGACTGTTTGTAAACCAGGGCTCATCTGTTGCTTGTCACAGGTTCCCTGTGTCCCTGAGGAGACTGGTCAAGAGACCAGGGCTCATCTGTGGTGTGTCCCAGGTTGCCGAAATCACTGAGGGAATGTCTACAGACCAGGGCTCAACTGTGGGAAATCCCAAGTTCCCCAAATTCTTGGGAGGACTGCCCTACAAACCAGGGATCATCTGTGGGATGTCCCATATTCCCTAAATTGCTTTAGGGCCTGGTCTACAGACCAGGGCTCATCTGTGGACTGTCACAGGTTCCATAAATCCCTTAGGGGGACTGGACTACAGACCAGGGCTCATCTGTGGGCTGTCCAACATTCCCTAAATTCCAGGGCTGGGGATTGGCCTACAGACCAGGTTCATCTCTGGGCTGTACCAGGTTCCCTAAATCCCTGGTGGGACTAGCCTACAGACCAGAGCTCATCTCTGATATGTCCAAGGCTCCCTAAATCCCTTGGAAGATTGGCCTAGAGACCAGGGACAATCTGTGGGATGTCCCAGGTTCCCTAAATCCCTGGGGGGACTAGCCTACAGAACAGAGTTCTCCCAGGTTCCCTATATCCCAGGGTGGACTGACATAAAGACCAGGACTCATCTATGGGATGTCCCAGGTCCCTACAAGGTGGGTGGACTGATCTAAAAACTAGGGCTCATCTGTGGGCTGTCCCAGGTTCCCTAAATCCCTGGTGGGACTGGTCTACAAACCAGAGCTGATCTGTGGGCTGTTCCAGGTTCCCTAAATCCCTGAGGGTACCAGTGTACAGACCAGGGCTCATCTCTAGGCTGTCCGAGGTTCCCTAAATCCCTGGGGGGGACTGGCATACAGACCAGGGCTTATCTGTGTGATGTATCAGGTTTCCTAAATCACCTTGGCAGAACTGGCCCGTGCACCAGGGTTCATGTGTGGGATGTCCCAGGTTGCCTAAATACCTGGGGTGCCTGGGCTACAGACTGCATATCTTCTGGGGACTCTCCCAGGAGTCCCAATTTGTGGTCCACTGTGATTGCCACTAGGTTACCTCAATGCATGTCTTTCTTCCTTTTCTGTAAGAGATCAGGATCTCGCTGGGTAGGGCATCTAAGAAGGCTTTTTCTTCCTGGCTCCTGGACATCCCAGGGTGGAGACAGGACTCAGTGATGAGCAGAGGGCCACTGGAATTCCTGCGCTGACCTGGAAGGGAAGAGCCGCCATTCCCCATCTCTTCCTCATTATCAGGTGTCGAGCATGTGTGTGATGCCCAGAGCCCTTGCTGCTGTGGACCAAGAGGCTGTTCCAGTGGGAGCTGTGGGAGACAAGAGGAAGGTGGTAGGAAACCAGAGTTGGCTCTCTCTGCCCACATAGGGTACCTCAGTCATTTCTGGACACATCCAGGCTCCTGTCTCCCACCCTGAAGTCTCACTCTTCTGAGCTCCCCTGAGCTCGCACATCTGTAATGTGGCTACATCTACCCTATGTTCTGTACTGAGGGAGGTGAGTTGCATTAAAAACTTCAAAAACTGTAGGTAAAATGGCTCCTCTCATGTTTTGTATAAAAGTGTCTTCCCCAAACTTCACTTGAATTCAGAAGAGCAACCTGCACGCAGCCCCAGGCCCATCCCCACCTCACACAGTCCTGTGTCACTGCAGGTGCCCTGGGCAAGGGAGCAGCCCGGGATGTGCAAGGGTGTGCACCCCATGGTTGAGAGTGGGGCCCCCTGCCTCCTGGTCACTCCCTGACAGACAGCAGAGACTGTGACTGTGCAGACTCTGCACCAAGGTCACAGGTCACAGGTTGTCCTCACAGACTGCACCAACTGTGACTGCTCAGATTCCAGGCCAGGGTCACAGGTCATCCTGACAGAAGCAACAGGCCCTGTTCAGAGTCCACGCGCGGGACACAGGTCATCTGAAATTCAAATTCCAACCACAATGACATACCCACTCACACACACTAGAAAGGTTATTGTTGAAAACAATTGAAGATATCTGTTGGCAAGGATACAGAAAACCTGGATACCCTTAAACACTGCTTGTAGAAATATAAAATGGTACAGGCTGTGTGTGAACTAGTTGAATCTTCCCTCAAAACTTTACATGCAGAATTACCATAGCTCAACAATTCCATTCCAAGGTACATACTCCAAATATTAGAAAACAAGTGTTGAAACAAGAACTTATACATGAATATTTATAACAGCCCTGTTCACAATAGCTGAAAGGTGCAAACAACCCAAACGTCCATCAACAGATGGGTGGATAAGCAAAATTAGGTATATCATAACCTGATATATTATTCAGCCATAAAAAGAAAAGAGAAAACTGAAACGGAGCAGCTGTTATGGGCACAATATAGCAGTACCTCAAAAATTAAGCATGGAATTCACTTACAACACAGTGATTCCACTTCTGGGTATATACTGAAAAGAACTGAAAGCAGGGACTTGAACACCCACATTCATGGCAGCATCATTCACTGTGCCAAAAGGTGGAAGCAACACAAGTGTCCACTGACAGATGAGGAGAAAAATAAAATGTGGTCCATCCACACAATGAAATATAATTCAGCCTTAAAAATGAGGAAATTCTGACAAACGCAACAACATTGTGCTAAGTGAACCAACCCAGGCACACAACGACAAATAGAGTATGCTCTACTTATGAGTTAGCTGAAGTAGTTTTCAGGGGCTGGGGAAAGAGAAAATATGAAGTAAGTGTTTAACAAGTACAGGGTTCCCCTTGGGGAAGATGAAAGAAATTCTGGAGATGGATGGTGGTCACAGTTACAAAAAAACATGGGTGTGGTTTGTGCCACTGAAGTGTGCACTTAAGAATGGTGAATGCTGGCCCAGCGCGGTGGCTTAGGCCTGTAATCCTGGCCCTCTGGGAGGCCGAGGTGGGTGGATCGCTCAAGGTCAGGAGTTCGAGACCAGCCTGAGTGAGACCGTGTCTCTACTAAATATAGGAAGAAATTATCTGGCCAACTAAAAAAAATACATATAGCAAAAAATTAGCCGGGCATGGAGGTGCATGCCTGTAGTCCCAGCTACTGGGGAGGCTGAGCCAGTAGGATCGCTTAAGCCCAGGAGTTTGAGGTTGCTGTGAGCTACACTGATGCCATGGCACTCACTCTAGTCCGGGCAACAAAGTGAGACCCTGTCTCAAAAAAAAAAAAAAAAAAAAGGAATGGTGAATGCTGTAGTTACTCATACAGAAAAAAGGAATGAAGTACTGATGTATATCAACATGGATGAACCTTGAAAACATCCTAAGTGAAAGAAATCAGACACAAAACCCCACATATTATGATTCCATTTGTATGAAATGTCCAGAGCAAGCAAATCCATGGTGATGAAAAATAGATTAGTGCTTGCCAGGGACTTGGGGGACAGGGAAAGGAAAGTGACTTTGTAACGGGCTTTGAGTTTCCTTCAGAGGAAGAAAAAAAACATCTGTAACTATTAATAAATAGATGGTTGCACAACATGGGCAATGTACGACCCTCCATTGAATTATATATTCACAAGTGTTAAAATGGTGAAATTTTAAAAAGTGCTTTCAAATATTTATATACATTGTCATAATATGGACTAGGATTTTATCACTTAACTATATCGATTGGTGATGTAAACGTAAGTGTGCAAACCTGAGATACCTTGCAACTGGTGTGCACGCACATGTGCACACACATGGCTAGAGAATTACAGTAAGGTAATATGTGGTTCAATAAACTCTTATGAAATATCCATGATCAATTGGGTCATTTGCCTTTCATTTGGCAGGGAGATTTAATTTTTCTTTACTAATTATCCCAAATATAAATCCTGTATTTAGCTATTTCCTTGGTTTATATATAAATCGAAGGTGATTCTTACACACAATATATCAAATAATTTTTGGGGGGGGCCGGGAGGAGTGGCTCACGCCTACAATCCTACGCTCTGGGATGTCGAGATGGGTGGATCCTTTGAGCTCAGGAGTTCGGGACCGGCCTGAGCAAGAGCCAGACTACATCTCTACTGAAAATAGTAAGAGACTAGCTGGACAATTGAAAATATATAGGAAAAATTAGCGGGGTATGGTAACGCATGCATGTAGTCCCAGAAACTTGGCAGGCTGAGGCAGAAGGATGGTTAGAGCCCAGGAGTTTGAGGTCTCTGTGAGCTAGGCTGACGCCATGGCACTCCAGCCTTGGCAACACAGTGAGACTGTCTCAAAACAAAGAAGAAAAGAAAGTTTTTTGTGTTTTGAAAAATCACATCATCCATTTTTTCTACTGTTAGATATTACAAACTGCTGTGACTTTAAGGGTCTAGCTGGGCAAAGCCTTAGAAAATTTGCTAGGGGTGTCCACTGTGTGGACAGGTTGACAGAACCCTAATAAAACCCCTGAGATACCAAAAGCCTTCTGTGCACCTAAAAATGAAAGCAGAGTAGACTGCCAACAGCTGGGGTAGACTGCATGGGAGAGGGTAGCAGACAGGACCGCTCAGGGTCTGCAGGCCATGGCAGTCCTGTCCTGCTCAGGAAAAAGTGCTGCCCACACCCACCTTGGAGTCATCTCTGCTCTTTAGATCTGCCAAGGCTGAGAAACTGAGGGAGAGTCTCAGAAACAGTTCCAGAAAAAGAAAACTGGAACTCAAGGGAAACACACACTTTTCTCCCAGTTGGGGAAGGCGGTGAAGTGGGCCCGGTGGATTGCACTGTCAGGGAGAAAGGTGTATTTCCTGATTCGGGGTTAAAGGGGATGACCTGGGAGTGTGTGGCTGCTGCGAAACACATGGTAAAACACACGGGAGTACTTACCATGAAGTAGCAGACCTCACACAGCAATGACCCTGGAGACTCTGAAGGCAGGACACAGAAGACTTTGTGCTGTGATGGCATGTTCCCTGGAAGGATGAAATTAGTATAAGGAAACTACATTTATGAACAACCACCTGAACACCCTGCCAGTAAAACAGAGATGACAACGAACTCCCTCACAGAGGCTGAGCCAGACCCACGTCCAGCTCAGAGTGTGATACCCCATTAGGGTGGAGAGGCCACCGCGTGGACGTCACACCCGTGGCCACCACGTCCTGGGCATGGGGGACCTCAGTGCCGTGGAAACTGTGCGTTCCCCATTTCCAAATGTCCACACGGAGCCCCTCCCGGTTCTCTGAGAACCGGCCGGCCCTCGGCAGGCGGCTGCAGACAGGAAGGCGGTGCCCGTGGGGCTCGGACAGGAAGGTTGAACTCACCCTGGGGGCCTCACGTCTGAGTGAGGACAAGGAGGTCGTACTTGCTCAAGTCTGAGGCAAGGCCGGCAGGCAGCAGGGAACTGGCGCCTGCTGGGCGAGGCTAACATGGCGGCATTGCGTCCTCTCACGCCACGTGCAACGCTGCGTGCAAAGCCGCGGGGCATGACGGTCGTTCCGCCCCCTGTCAGCCCACACTTCCCCTGCAGCCCTCGGTGCTCATGGGGCGAGGGGACGGTGGAGAGCACTCCCTCCTGGCCTTGTTGGGGAACCAGTTAAAATCCGAGTTCAGCATGTTTGGAGCCAGGATCTGGAAATTCAAACTCAGATGGGCTCACTGTCCTGTGACTTTCAGAAAAACGGGGAGGCCCCTGGGAGGGGCCTGTGCTTAAAGGGCCCTCAGCTGAAAGGACTTCACCTAAAGGGGATTCACCATACAGGGACCTGCACTGAAAGTGCTCTCAGGTGAGTGGGTCTCACCTGAGAGGAGCCTCACCTGGGGGGGAGTCCTCAGCTGAAAGAGCCTCACCTGTAAGGGGCCTCTTCTCTTCTCAGAGGCCCCTCACCTGAGAGGTCCCTCAGCTGAAAGGGCTTCCGCTGGAAAGGGTCTTGGCTGAGAGCGTCCCTCAGCTGAAAAGGACATCACCTGACAGGGTCCCCAACTGAGAGGGGCCTCACCTGGGAAGGACCTCAGCTTAAAGGGGCCTCAGCTGTGAGTGCCTCGGTTGAAGTAGCTACTGAGAGGACCTCACCTGAGCAGGCCTCACTGAGAGGCCTCACCTAAGGGAGCCTCATCGGAGAGGCGACTCACCTGAAAGCGGCCAAAGTTGAAGGGGCCTTACCTGAAAAGGACTGTAAGGGGCCTCACCTGACAGGGCCTCAGCTGGAGGGACCTAGCTAACAGGGCTTTACCTGAAAAGGTCTTCACCTGAGGCGGGGGGGGGGGGGCCTAGCTGAAAGCAGCCTCACCTGAGAGTGGCCTCAGCTGAAAGGGCTTCACCTGAAATGGCCTTTCCTGGGAGGGTCCGAAGGGTCCTTGACATCGCAGATATCCGCGTGGCCATGGCAGACGCAGAGGCCGCCGGTGCTGATGTCCTTGGTGCTGTAATAATACTGCACTGCAGGCCCCTGAGCGCCAGGGCCCAGGCTCACCCACCCGCGTCCCAGGGCCTCAGGCCCAGGCTGCCCCCCAGAGCCGGCTCCTCCCCTGTCTGCCAGGGGCTGCCCCACATGCTAGACAGGGTGGGCTCACCCGGTGCATGACTGTGGGGTCCCGTAGCGCCTTGCCCATGATGTGACCCAGCGGTGTGTTGGTGGCTTTGGTGAAGTTGCGCAGCAGTGGTGAGTAGGAGTAGTTCATGGTCCCTGGGCACACATTCACCAGGGACACCAGGATCTGCAGAAGGTGTGAACGGTGAGGCCAGGTGTGGCCACCAGAAGCAGACCAGCAGAACCTACCACCACGCTGTCCTCGGACCCACCTCGCCATTCTGCAGGGGCATGATGCGTGAGTACTCAGTGGGGCAGATGGCGTCATCATCCCACGTGATGGGCTCCAGCGTCCTGGGCCCCAACCGCTCCAGGCAGTCCCTCTTGGAGGCTGCAGGAAAGGGCTAGAAAGGGAGTGCTGAGGCCACCAGAAAAGCCCGCGGGCCCAGAGGCTGGGGTGCATTGGCCGGAAGCTAGGGGTCACACTGGTCCTTCAGGCTCTGTGGCTGCAGACAGGGCTCACTGGGGGAGGTCCCAGGCAGTGGGCCTGACCGAGGTGGAGACAGAAGCACATTCCTGTGGTCCCACAGCATGATTTCCAGCCAGGACAGGTGGCCAGACAGTGCCCCTACCACCAAGCAAGACCAGCCCCCAGAACATCTGACAGTCAGTGTCGTCCCAGGACGGGCTCTGTCCTGTCACCCACTGACTGGCCCCCAGCCACTGAGTCCCAGGCCAGGTGGCATGGAGCGAATTGGGACCCAGTGCTGCCATCAGAGCCCTGGGGGGAGACAGACTGGCAAATAGGCCCTTCTAGTGCTGAGCCAAGCTGGGAGGCCCCACTAGCCCAGGACTGGGGGCTGCAGCTTCCCTGTGGCCCTGGGCTAGTAGGACAGCCCTGGCCCAGGGCAAAGGGAAGCTGTTCGTCCAGGGGCACCTGGAACCCCCAGGCCCTGCCCAGGGGGTCCTGCACGGCCTCTGCTACTTTCTCCTCACATCGGCCCTGCCTGATCCCAGGGAGGTGCCCGTAGCCTCATTTCTCATTGTTCTGGCCAGAGGACCACATTTTGGGCTTTCCCATGTGCCTTTGCCCCTGGGGTTTAGTAAGGCCTTTCCTCAGCACAGCCTTCACAGGGCACTTTGGACACCGCCTCCAGGAAGCCCTCCCTGACTGCAGCCCATCCACCCCGCCCTTTGCCCTGTGCATCCCCTCGCTAGTCATCACTGCCCCAAATGGACATATGCACACACCCATGATGGCACCGCTGGCCCCATGCCTGCATCCGGGGTGCACACGTGCCCATCAGCCCAATAGCGTATGCTGCGCCCAGCTCCTCAGGTCACCCAGGCCTATTGGGATGAGCCCCTGAAGGAGAAGAGGCTCTTGGGGGCTGAGGGTCCCTCTGGGCTGGGGGCTGGAGGTGGGCTTATGCTGCCACAGGTGTCCCCCCAAACCCCCAGGGACTTAGCACTGGGCAGCTCCACCCCCACGCACAAGAGGAGTGGCTCCCTGCGGGTCGGGACCATAGCTCCCCAGGAGAGGTCTCTGGCCCCTAAAAACTGTCAAGGGCGACAGGCTGACCATGGAGTGGGCAGGCAGGGGGCACATTGATCCTCCCAGGATAGGGCGAGTGCCTTGGTGGGACCCCACCGTCAACCCCCGGTGTGCATGTCCCATGTAGATGTCCCCACGTCCCATCCACCTGGGGGGCAGCTGGTCTCTAGGCTCAGCCCCTACATGACAATGAGGAGGGGGTGTAGTTTCCAGGGAGGGAGACAGGGCCCTACACACACACACTGCAATGCAGGAAACAAAGGGGAAAAGGCCCCGGGGGCCTGCCGGGAGTTCTCTTCATCTTCCTCCCCCCTGCCATCTGCACAAGAACCCAGCTCCCAACAGTAGTGGGGGGCTCCCGACAGAGGGCAGAGTCTCAGCTGGCGCATACTGCCGCTCACAGGTGGGGCGGGATGGCAGGAGGCGGAGTACCCATCATGCCCTGCGGCTTTGCACGAGGCTTTGTACGCAGCATTGCACGTGGCGTGAGAGGACGCAATGCCGCCATGTTAGCTTTGCCCCCGCAGGCGCCACCTCCCTGGCGCCTGCCTGCCTGGCCTCAGAACCGAAGCGACTGCGACCCCTTGGTCCTCTCTCAGACGTGAGGCCCCCAGGGTGAGTTCAACCTTCCTGTCTGAGCCCCACGGGCACCGCCTTCCTGTCTGCAGCCGCCTGCTGAGGGGCGGCCGGTTCTCAGAGACGCGGGAGGGGCTCCGTGTGGACATTTGGAAATGGGGAACGCACAGTTTCCACGGCACTGAGGTCCCCCATGCCCAGGACGTGGTGGCCACGGGTGTGACGTCCACGCGGTGGCCTCTCCACCCTAATGGGGTATCACACTCTGAGCTGGACGTGGGTCTGGCTCAGCCTCTGTGAGGGAGTTCGTTGTCATCTCTGTTTTACTGGCAGGGTGTTCAGGTGGTTGTTCATAAATGTAGTTTCCTTATACTAATTTCATCCTTCCAGGGAACATGCCATCACAGCACAAAGTCTTCTGTGTCCTGCCTTCAGAGTCTCCAGGGTCATTGCTGTGTGAGGTCTACTACTTCATGGTAAGTACTCCCGTGTGTTTTACCATGTGTTTCGCAGCAGCCACACACTCCCAGGTCATCCCCTTTAACCCCGAATCAGGAAATACACCTTTCTCCCTGACAGTGCAATCCACCGGGCCCACTTCACCGCCTTCCCCAACTGGGAGAAAAGTGTGTGTTTCCCTTGAGTTCCAGTTTTCTTTTTCTGGAACTGTTTCTGAGACTCTCCCTCAGTTTCTCAGCCTTGGCAGATCTAAAGAGCAGAGATGACTCCAAGGTGGGTGTGGGCAGCACTTTTTCCTGAGCAGGACAGGACTGCCATGGCCTGCAGACCCTGAGCGGTCCTGTCTGCTACCCTCTCCCATGCAGTCTACCCCAGCTGTTGGCAGTCTACTCTGCTTTCATTTTTAGGTGCACAGAAGGCTTTTGGTATCTCAGGGGTTTTATTAGGGTTCTGTCAACCTGTCCACACAGTGGACACCCCTAGCAAATTTTCTAAGGCTTTGCCCAGCTAGACCCTTAAAGTCACAGCAGTTTGTAATATCTAACAGTAGAAAAAATGGATGATGTGATTTTTAAAACACAAAAAACTTTCTTTTCTTCTTTGTTTTGAGACAGTCTCACTGTGTTGCCAAGGCTGGAGTGCCATGGCGTCAGCCTAGCTCACAGAGACCTCAAACTCCTGGGCTCTAACCATCCTTCTGCCTCAGCCTGCCAAGTTTCTGGGACTACATGCATGCGTTACCATACCCCGCTAATTTTTCCTATATATTTTCAATTGTCCAGCTAGTCTCTTACTATTTTCAGTAGAGATGTAGTCTGGCTCTTGCTCAGGCCGGTCCCGAACTCCTGAGCTCAAAGGATCCACCCATCTCGACATCCCAGAGCATAGGATTGTAGGCGTGAGCCACTCCTCCCGGCCCCCCCCAAAAATTATTTGATATATTGTGTGTAAAAATCACCTTCGATTTATATATAAACCAAGGAAATAGCTAAATACAGGATTTATATTTGGGATAATTAGTAAAGAAAAATTAAATCTCCCTGCCAAATGAAAGGCAAATGACCCAATTGATCATGGATATTTCATAAGAGTTTATTGAACCACATATTACCTTACTGTAATTCTCTAGCCATGTGTGTGCACATGTGCGTGCACACCAGTTGCAAGGTATCTCAGGTTTGCACACTTACGTTTACATCACCAATCGATATAGTTAAGTGATAAAATCCTAGTCCATATTATGACAATGTATATAAATATTTGAAAGCACTTTTTAAAATTTCACCATTTTAACACTTGTGAATATATACTTCAATGGAGGGTCGTACATTGCCCATGTTGTGCAACCATCTATTTATTAATAGTTACAGATGTTTTTTTTCTTCCTCTGAAGGAAACTCAAAGCCCGTTACAAAGTCACTTTCCTTTCCCTGTCCCCCAAGTCCCTGGCAAGCACTAATCTATTTTTCATCACCGTGGATTTGCTTGCTCTGGACATTTCATACAAATGGAATCATAATATGTGGGGTTTTGTGTCTGATTTCTTTCACTTAGGATGTTTTCAAGGTTCATCCATGTTGATATACATCAGTACTTCATTCCTTTTTTCTGTATGAGTAACTACAGCATTCACCATTCCTTTTTTTTTTTTTTTTTTTTTTTTTTTTTTGAGACAGGGTCTCACTTTGTTGCCCGGACTAGAGTGAGTGCCATGGCATCAGTGTAGCTCACAGCAACCTCAAACTCCTGGGCTTAAGCGATCCTACTGGCTCAGCCTCCCCAGTAGCTGGGACTACAGGCATGCACCTCCATGCCCGGCTAATTTTTTGCTATATGTATTTTTTTTAGTTGGCCAGATAATTTCTTCCTATATTTAGTAGAGACACGGTCTCACTCAGGCTGGTCTCGAACTCCTGACCTCGAGCGATCCACCCACCTCGGCCTCCCAGAGGGCCAGGATTACAGGCCTAAGCCACCGCGCTGGGCCAGCATTCACCATTCTTAAGTGCACACTTCAGTGGCACAAACCACACCCATGTTTTTTTGTAACTGTGACCACCATCCATCTCCAGAATTTCTTTCATCTTCCCCAAGGGGAACCCTGTACTTGTTAAACACTTACTTCATATTTTCTCTTTCCCCAGCCCCTGAAAACTACTCCAGCTAACTCATAAGTAGAGCATACTCTATTTGTCGTTGTGTGCCTGGGTTGGTTCACTTAGCACAATGTTGTTGCGTTTGTCAGAATTTCCTCATTTTTAAGGCTGAATTATATTTCATTGTGTGGATGGACCACATTTTATTTTTCTCCTCATCTGTCAGTGGACACTTGTGTTGCTTCCACCTTTTGGCACAGTGAATGATGCTGCCATGAATGTGGGTGTTCAAGTCCCTGTTTTCAGTTCTTTTCAGTATATACCCAGAAGTGGAATCACTGTGTTGTAAGTGAATTCCATGCTTAATTTTTGAGGTACTGCCATACGGTGTTCCATAACAACTGCTCCGTTTCAGTTTTCTCTTTCCTTTTTATGGCTGAATAATATATCAGGTTATGATATACCTAATTTTGCTTATCCATCCATCTGTTGATGGACGTTTGGGTTGTTTGCACCTTTCAGCTATTGTGAACAGGGCTGTTATAAATATTCATGTACAAGTTCTTGTTTCAACACTTGTTTTCTAATCTTTGGAGTATGTAGCTTGGAATGGAATTGTTGAGCTATGGTAATTCTGCATGTAAATTTTTGAGGGAAGATTCAACTAGTTTACACACAGCCTGTAACATTTTATATTTCTACAGGCAGTATTTAAGGGTATCCAGGTTTTCTGTATCCTTGCCAACAGATATCTTTAATTTTTTTAAATAATAGCCTTTCAAGCGTGTGTGAGTGGGTATGTCATTGTCGTTGGAATTTGAATTACCATAATAACTAATAATGTGTAATATCTTCTTATGTGCTTTTTGGCCAATTTGTTATTTTGTGTGTGTGTGTGTGTGTGTGTGTGTGTGTGTGTGTAGTGTGAATTTTAGGCTCTTTATCCATGTTGTTATTTGGTTGTTTGACTTTTTCCTGTTCAGTCTTGAAAGCTACTTATATATACTGGATAGGAGACCCTCATCAGATATATAACGTGCCTCTGTCGGTTGTCATCTTACTTTCTGGGTGGTGTCTTTGGATTTCCAAAGGTTTTTAATTTTGAGGAAATTTTTCTTTACTGGCTGTGCTTGTGGTGTCAGACCAAAGAAACCATTCTTACGTCCAACATTATGAAAGTTTATCTCCATGTTTTCTTCTAGGGTTTATGTTTTCACCTTTTACATTTAGGCCTGTGGACCATTTTGGGTTCAATTTTTCTGTTTGATATGCTGTCAGGGTACAGTTTCATTCCTGTGCGTGTGGATAGTTGTCTGACATTGCTTGTGGAATTTAGGGACCTCAGGGCTTGTACACAATCAATTGACCATAGAGGTATGAATTTATATCTGGACCCTCAGTTCAGTGTCATTGATCTATATGCGTACCTTCATGCCAGTATCATCCTGTTTTGATTGTTGTTGCTTTGCAGTAAAATTTAACATTCAAAATCGGGAAGTGT
This sequence comes from Lemur catta, assembly GCF_020740605.2. NCBI lineage: Eukaryota > Metazoa > Chordata > Mammalia > Primates > Lemuridae > Lemur > Lemur catta. Next base: position 56,449,850 of record NC_059143.1, on the reverse strand, counting down.
GAACCTCCAAGTTTGTCTTTCTTTTTCAAGAAGGTTTTGGTTATTTGTGTTCCCTTAAAATTCCATTTTAATGTTAGGATCAGTTTGTCCATTTTGACCGAGAGGCCTTTTTGTATTTTTGTAGGGATTGCATTGGGTTTGAGATCACCTGTGTCGTATGGCCATCTTGACACATATTAAGTCTCCAGTCGATGAACGTGGAGTGTCTTGAGATTTGTTTAGATTTTCTTTAGCTTTTTTCAATAATGTTTTGTAGTTTTCCACATACAGGTCTTGCACATTTGTTAATTTTTTTCTTGAGTGGGTTATTTTTGTTGATATAATTCAAATGGAATTTTTGTCTTAATTTCATTTCGACGTTCTTGATCACCAGAGTACAGAAATAAAACGGATTTCTGTGTATTGAAATGTTGTTCTGTTACCTATCCATTTTTGTTTGCTGGTTCAAATAAATTTTTTGAATTATTTGGGATTTTCTATATTTAAGGTGATGTGATTTGGAATCTGTGGATAGATTTACTTTCCATTCATGTCTGGATGCATTTTTATTTCCCATTCTTCTCTAATTGTTCTGTATAGAACTGTCAGTGCAATCTTATTTTTTTGTTTCAAAATACTAATTATGGTGGTACAAGTATTTTTGTTACATGGCTATCTTGTGTAGTGCTGAAGTCAGAGGTGTTGGTGTGTCCGTCATCAGAATATAGTGTTCATGTGGGCAAGTTTTTATCCTACACCCACTGTCTATTCTTTCCCCTTCTAGATTTTCATGTCCTTTATTTTTTGTTTTGTTTTTTGTTTTTGTTTTTGTTTTTTTTGAGACAGAGTCTCACTTTGTTGCCCGGGCTAGAGTGAGTGCCATGGCATCAGCCTAGCTCACAGCAACCTCAGACTCCTGGGCTTAAGCGATCCTACTGCCTCAGCCTCCCGAGTAGCTGGGACTACAGGCATGAGCCACCATGCCCGGCTAATTTTTTTGTATATATATTTTTAGTTGGCCAGATAATTTCTTTCTATTTTTAGTAGAGACGGGGTCTCACTCTTGCTCAGGCTGGTCTCGAACTCCTGACCTCGAGCGATCCACCCGCCTCGGCCTCCCAGAGCTAGGATTACAGGCGTGAGCCACCGCGCCCGGCCTTCATGTCCTTTATATTGCCATGTGCCTCTGTGTATCCATGTAATAGCTCCCACTTATTTGTGAAAACATAGGGTGTTTTGTTTTCCATTCCTGAGATAGTTCATTTAGGGTAATGGTCTCCAGTTCCCCCCACATTGCTGCAAATGACATTATTTCATTCCCTTTTGTTTTTAGAGACAGGTTCTCCCTCTGGTGGCCGCGATAGGGTGCAGTGGCATGATCATAGCTCACTGCAACCTCACAGTCTGGGCTCCAGTGATGCTCCTGTCTTAGCCTCCTGAGTAGCTGGGACTACAGATACATGCCATCTTTCCCGCCTAATTTATTTATTTTTTTTAGAGACGGGGTCTCACACTTGCTCAGGCTGGTATTTCATTCCTTTTAATGGCTCAGTAGCACACTGTGATATTTATACATGTATTTGTGTGTGTGTGTGTACACACACAAACACACATTTTTGTCCCCTTATGAATTTAATGGCACTTAAGTTGATTCCACATCTTTGCAATTGTGAAGTGTGCTGTGCTAAACATTTGAGTGCTGGTGTCTTTTGGATAAAATGACTTCATTTCCTTTGGCTAGATACCCAGGAGTGGGATTGCTGGATTGAATGGTAGGTCTACATTTATTTCTTTGAGGAGTCTCCATAATGTTTTTCATAGAGGTTCTACTATTTTGTAGACTGATCAGTGCATCAGCGTTCCTTTCTCTACGCATCTGTGGCAGCATCTGTTGTTTTTTGTCTTTTTTTTTTTTTTTGGAGACAGAGTCTCGCTTTGTTGCCCAGGCTAGGGTAAGTGCTGTGGCATCAGCCTAGCTCACAGCAACCTCAAACTCCTGGGCTTAAGCAATCCTACTGTCTCAGCCTCCCGAGTACCTGGGACTACAGGCATGTGCCACCATGCCCGGCTAATTTTTTCTATATATATTTTTAGTTGTCTAGATAATTTGTTTCTATTTTTAGTAGAGATGGGGTCTCGCTCTTGCTCAGCCTGGTCTCGAGCTCCTGACCTCGAGTGATCCACCCGCCTGGGCCTCCCAGAGGCCAGATTACAGTGCTAGGATTACAGGCGTGAGCCACTGCGCCCGGCCATGTTTTTTGTCTTTTTAATAATGGCCATTCTGATTGGGGTAAGGCCCTTCCTTATGGTAGTTTAAATTTGCATTTCTCCATGATTAACAATGTTTAGCAGTGTTTCATGTTTTTTGGCAATTTGTCTATCTTCTTTTCAAAAGCTTCTGTTCTGGTCTTTTGCCCACTTTTTGATGAGGATGTTTATTTTTTTCTTGCTGATTTGTTTGGGTCTTTGCATATTCTGGATATCAGTCTTTTGTCAGATGCGTAGTTGTAAATATTTTGGCCCATTCTGTAGGTTGTGCATTCACTGCATTGATTATATCCTTTGCTGTGCACAAGTTTCCTAATTTAATTAAGTCCTGTTGATTTATTTTTGTTGTTGCTATATTTGGCTTTGGGGTCTTACTCATAAATTCTTTGACTTGGCTGATGTCTAAAAAGGTTTGCCTACTTTTTACCTAGAATTTTTATGGTTTCATACTTTTCATGTAACTCTTTAATGCACCCTGAATTTATTTTTGTATATAGTGAGAGAGGTACCCTGTTTCCTTTTTCTGCATGTGGATATCCAATTTTCCCAGCGCTGTTTATTGAATAGGGCTTCGTTTCCTCAGTGTATGTTTTCTGCTTTGTCAAAAATCAGTTAGTTGGTGCTAGGTAGATGGTTTAATGTCTGGGTTCTTTATTTGTTCCCTTGGATTAGTCTCAGTTTTTTACACCAGTACCATGGTGTTTGGGTTCCTGTAGCCTTGTAGTATAATTTGATGTCACGTAATGTCATACCTCCAGGTTTGTTGTTCAGTATAATGTTGCATGCAGAGGTGAAAGTGAGCATCTCTGCTTTGTCCCTGATCTTAGTGGCAAAAGCTGTGGTTAGGGCTTAGGGTTTTTAGAGTTAGGGTTAGTGTTAGAGTTGGGGTTGGGTCCTGTTAATAATTCAGTATCTTATGGTCACAAGGATTCTGTTTTGTTAGTCTTATGGTCTATGTTTATTTTTTTCCTAACATAAATGCTGGTCAATTGTATCTAAACTCCTGGAACTCAGTTGTAAGGTTTCTCTGAGGTTTGCTTGGCTAAGAGGGGTCCATTCAGTTGGCATGGGTCTTAGGGTTTTATTTCAATTTACATTACCATGATTTCACTAGTATAATTTAGTAATGCTTTCTTTATGTATGCATGGGAGGAAACAGCCAGGAAAACTGTGTAAATCTCCAAGAGGTGGCTCTGAGTTCAGGCTTACATACTATCTTCAAGTGAAACAAAGAAAGAATGGGTGTCATAGGGGTCAGTAGTGGGGAGGTAACCAGGAAAAGCAAGGTAAGCAAGAGCAAGCATTGTCGTTCAGACTTAAGTGGTGCCTGCCTTCCGCATTGCTAAGAATCCCTCATGATATAGTCATCCTTCTCTTCTTGGTATGAGAGGGAGACACCTTTACAAATGGAAGCAGGTCTCCTTCACAGACGTAAATTTTCCTGACAAAAAGGTAACTTCTGGCCTGTTTTCAGAGCTTCCCCTGGGTCTGCAGTGTTTTAAAATTATCAACTCAAAATAATCCTTATGTTGGGCTGGGCATGTTGGCTCATGCCTATGATCCCAACATTTTGGGAGGCCAAGGCAGGAGGCTCCATGGAGCCCAGGAGTTCAAGACCAGCCAGGGCAATACAGCAAGGACCCATCTGTACAGACACATAAAAAATTATTTGGCAGTGGTGGCTCATGCCTGTAATCCCAGCTACTTGAGAGGCTGAGGATTGCTTCAGCCTGGAAGTTCAAGGTGGCAGTGATCTGCGTTCGTGCCACTGCACTCCCGCCTGAGTGACAGAGACCCTGTCCAAAACAATAACAACAAGAACAAGAGGTATAGCTTAGGGTGGCATATTCTACTCTTCTATGCTGGCTTCCAAAGTGACTGTATACCATTATGCATTCTACCAGCCATGAATGAGAATTCCTGCCCTTCCTCCAGCAATGGTTTGTCCTTTTTTTTTTTTTTATAGAGTTTAGTCATTCTAGCAGGTGTGCTATGGTATCTCATTGCTGCTGTAATCTGCTATTCCCTAACGATATATGTTGCTGAGCATCTCTTTGTATGATTATTTGCCATGTATGTATCTTCTTTGGTCAGGTGTGTGTTGGGATATGTACCCCTTTTTAGTCGGGGTGTTTGTCTTCTTATTGTTGAGTTTTAAGGCTTCTTTTTATATGTTAATGTGAATTGTTCCTCCGGTATGTATTTTGCACATATTTCTTATCATTCTGTGGCTTGTCTTTTTATTCTTTGAACTTGGTCTTTCACAGAGTATAAATATTGAACATTATAACAGCCATGGTATTATTTTTTCTGTTGTGGATCAGATTCATTTTGTTGTTGTTGTTGTGTTAAAACCCATCACCAAACCCAAGGCCATGTAAATTTTCTTCTTTGTTTCTTCCCCGAATCTTTACAGTTTTGCATTGCAGTTGAAGTCTGAGGATGATTTTGAATGAATATTGATGTCAGTTGTAAAGTTTATATCTACACTTATTTCATTCCATATGTTTTTTGCTTAATTGTTCCCTCCCTCCCGGTTTTTCCGAAAGACACAGGACAGTGAGGCCATCTGAGTTTGATTTTGCAGATCGTGGCTCCGAAGACTCTGAACTCGGAATTTAACTAGTTCCCCAGCAAGGCCAGGAGGGAGTACTCGCCACTGTAGGCCCCGCCCCATTAGCATCAAGGGCTTCAGTGCCGGTGCGGGCTGGCAGAGGGCGGAGCACCCATCATGCCCTTCGGCTTTGCACGAGGCTTTGTACGCAGCATTGCACGTGGCGTGAGAGGACGCAGTGCCGCCATGTTAGCTATGCCCCCGCAGGCGCCGCCTCCCTGGCGCCTGCCGGCCTGGCCTCAGACCCGAAGCGAGTGGGACCTCCTCGTGCTGACTCAGACGTGAGGCCTGGATGGTGAGTTCAACCTTCCTGTCTGAGCCCCACGGGCACCGCCTTCCTGTCCGCAGCCACCTGCTGAGGGGTGGCCAGTCCTCATAAACCGGGAGTGGCTCCGTGTGGATATTTGGAAATGGGGAACCCACATTTTCCACCACATTGAGATCCCCACGCCCAGGACGTGGTGGCCATGGGTGTGATGTCCACGTGGTGGTCTCTCCACCCTAATGAGGTATCAGACTCTGGCTGGACGTGGGTCTGGCTCAGCCTCTGTGAGGGAGTTTGTTGTCATCTCTGTTTTACTGGCAGGGTGTTCAGGTGGTTCATAAATGTAGTTTCCTTATGGGAATTTCATCCTTCCAGGGAAAGTGCCATTGCAGCACAAAGTCCTCTGCGTCCTGCCTTCAGAGTCTCCAGTGTCATTGCTGTGTGACGTCTGCTACTTCATGGTAAGTACTCTTATGTGTTTTATCATGTGTTTTGCAGCAGCCACATGCTCCCAGGTCATTACTGTTAACCCCAAATCAGGAAATACACCTTTCTCCCTGACAGTCCAATCCACCAGGCCCACTTCACCGCCTTCCCTAACTGGGAGAAAGATGTGTCTTTCCCTTCGGTTCCAGTTTTCTTTTTCTGGAACTGTTTCTGAGACTATCTCTCAGTTTCCCAGCCTTGGCAGATCTAAAGAGCAGAGATGACTCCAGGGTGGGTATGGGCAGCGCTTCCTGCTGAGCAGCACAGGACTGCCATGGCCTGCAGACCTTGAGTGGTCCTGCCTGCTACCCTCTCCCATGCAGGCTACCCCAGCTGCCCGCTGTCTACTCTGCTTTCATTTTTAGGTGCACAGCATGCTTTTGGTGTCTCACGGACTTTATTTGGATTCTGTCAGTGTCCACACAGTGGACACCCTTAGCAAATTTTCTAAGGCTTTGCCCAGCTAGACCCTTAAAGTCACAGCAGTTTGTAATATCTAATTGTAGAAAAAGTGGATGATGTGATTTTTCAAAAGGCAAAAAACATTCTTTTTTTCTTTCTTTGTTTTGAGACAGAGTCTCTTTGTGTTGCCCAGGCTGGAGTGCCATGGCGTCAGCCTAGCTCATGGCAACCTCTAACTCCTGGGCTCACGCCATCCTTCTGCCTCAGCCTGCCAAGTTTCTGGGACTACAGGCATGCGCTACCATAGCCAGCTAATTTTTTTTGTATATTTTTAGTTGTCCAGCCAGTCTCTTTCTATTTTTAGTAGAGATGGGGTCTTGCTCTCGCTCAGGCCGGTCCCGAACTCCTGTGCTCAAACAATCCACCCACCTCGGCCTCCTAGTGTGTAGGATTATAAGCGTCAGCCACTGCTGCTGGCCCAAAAAAGAAAAAATTATTATTTGATATATCATGTGTAACAATCACCTTCAATTTATATATAAACCAATGAAATAGTGAAATACAGGGTTTATATTTGGGATAATTACTAAAGAAAAGTTTAATCTCCCTGTCAAATATAAGGCAAGTGGCCCGATTGATCATGAAAATTTCATAAGAGTTTACTGAACCACATATTACCTTAGTGTAATTCTCTAGCCATATGTGTGCACATGTGCATGCACAGCAGTTGCAAGGTATCTCAGGTTTGCACACTTATGTTTACATCACCAATCGATATAGTTAAGTGATAAAGTCCTAGTCCATATTATGACAATGTATATAAATGTTTGAAAGCACCTTTTAAAATTTCACCATTTTTACCACTTGTGAATATGTAATTCAGTGGAGTGTCATACATTGCCCCTGTTGTGCAACCATCTATTTATTAATAGTTACAGATGTTTTTTTTCCTTCCTCTGAAGGAAACTCAAAGCCGGTTATGAAGTTACTTTCCATTCCCTGTCCCCTAAGTCCCTGGCAATCACTAATCTATTTTTCATCACCGTGGATTTGCCTGCTCTGGACATTTTATACAAATGGACTCATATAATATGTGGCCTTTTGTGTCTGATTTCTTTCACTTAGGACATTTTCCAGGTTCATCCATGTTGCGATACACATCATTACTTCATTCCTTTTTTCTGTATGATTAAATACATACAGCATTCCCCATTTTTAAGTGCACACTTCAGTGGCACAAACCACGTCCATGTTTTTTTGTAACTATCACCACCATCCATCTCCAGAATTTCTTTCATCTTCCCAAAGTGGAACCCTGTACTCATTAAACACGTACTTCATATTTTCTCTTCCCTCAGTCCCTGGAAACTACTCCAGCTACCTCATAAGTAGAGCATACTCTATTTGTCATTTTGTGCCTGGGTTATTTCACTTAGCACAATGTTGTTACGTATGTCAGAATTTCCTCATTTTTTAAGGCTGAATTATATTTCATTGTGTGGATAGACCACATTTTGTTTATTTTCTCATCTGTCAGTGGACACTTGTGTTGCTTCCATCTTTTGACACAGTGAATTATGATGCCTTGAACGTGGGTGTTCAAGTCCCTGTTTTCAGTTCTTTTCAGTATATACCCAGAAGTGGAATCACTGTGTTGTAAGTGAATTCCGTGCTTAATTTTTGAGGTACTGCCATACTGTGTTCCATAACTACTGCTCCATTTCAGTTTCCTCTTTCCTTTTTATGGCTGAATAATATATCAGGTCATGGTATACCTAATTTTGCTTATCCACCCATCTGTTGATGGACGTTTGGGTTGTTTGCACCTTTCAGCTATTGTGAACAGGGCTGTTATAAATATTCACGTACAAGTTCTTGTTTGAACACTTGTTTTCTAATCTTTGGAGTATGTAGCTTGGAATGGAATTGTTGAGCTATGGTAATTCTGCATGTAAATTTTTGAGGGAAGATTCAACTAGTTTACACACAGCCTGTACCATTTTATATTTCTACAAGCAGTGTTTAAGGGTATCCAGGTTTTCTGTATCCTTGCCAATAGCTATCTTTAATTTTTTTTAACAATAGCCTTTCTAGTGTGTGTGAGTGGGTATGTCATTGTGGTTGAAATTTGAATTTCGGATGACCTGTGACTTGGGCATGGACTCTGGCAGGGGTGTTGCTGCTGTCAGGATGAGCTGTGACCCTGGCCTGGACTCTGAGCAGTCACAGTTGGTGGAGTCTTGCAGGACAGTCTGTGACCTGTGACCTTGGTGCAGAGTCTGCCCAGGCGCAGTTCCTGGTATCTGTCAGGGAGTGACCAGGAGATGGGGGGCCCCCTCTCAACCTTGCACACCCCGGGCCACTTCCTTGCCCAGGGTATCTGCAGTGACACAGGACTGTGTGAAGTTGGGACAGCCTGGGGGCTGCGTGTATGTTCCTCTTCTGAATTCAAGTGAAGTTTGGGGAAGACACTTGGATCCAAAACAGGGGAGGAGCCCTTTTACCTAAAGGTTTTTAAGTTTTTAACGCAACTCACCTCCCTCAGTACAGAACATAGGGTAGATGTAGCCACTTTACAGACAGGCGATCTCAGGGTTGCTCAGAGGGGTGAGACTTCAGGGTGGGAAACAAGAGCCTGGATGTGTCCAGAAATGACTGAGGTACCCTGTGTGGGCAGAGAGAGCCAACCCTCGTTTCCTACCACCTTCCTCCTGCCTACCACAGCTGCTGCTGCAACTTCCTCCTGGCCCACATCAGCAGGGGCTCCAGCCATCACACACACGCTCCACAGCTGATAACAAGGAAGACATGGGTAATGGCTGCTCCTCCCTTCCAGGTCAGTGCAGGAATTCCAGTGGCCCTCTGCTCATCACTGAGTCCTGTTCCACCCTGGGATGTGCAGGAGCCAGGGAGAAAAAGCCTTCTTAGATGCCCTGCCCAGCAAGTTCCTGGTCTCTTACAGAAAAGGAAGAAAGACATGCATTAAGGTAACCTAAGTGGCTGTCACAGTCGCCCACAATTTGGGACTGCTGGGAAAGTCCCCAGATGTTCTGTGGTCTGTAGCCCAGGCACGCCAGGTATTTAGGCAACCTGGGACATCACACACATGAGCCCTGGTCTGTAGACCAGTTCTGCCAAGGTAATTTAGGAAACCTGATACAAAGCATAGATGAGCTCTGGTCTGTAGACCAGTCCTCCCGGGATTTAGGGAAGCTGGGACAGCCCACAGATGAGCACTGGTCCTTAATCCAGTGCCCCTCAGGGATTTAGGGAAAGTTGACAGCCTAAAGTTGAGCCCTGGTGTGCACACCGGTACCCCCAGGGATTTAGGCAACCTGTAACACTCCACAGATCTGCCCTGGTTTGTAGACCAGTCCCACAAGGGATTCAGAGAACCTGGGACAGCCCACAGATGAGCCATGGTCTATAGATCAGTCCACCGAGGAATTTAGGGACCTGGGACATCCCACAGATGAGTCCTGGTCTGCAGGCCAGTCCCCCTAGGGATTTAGGGAACCTAGGACATCCAAGATGAGCCCTGGTGAGTAGATCCGTCCCCCAAGGGATTTAGGGAACATGGGAAATCCTGCAGATGAGCCCTGGTCTGTAGGCCAGTACTCCAAGGGATTTAGGGAACCCAGAAAATCCCAGAGTTAAGCCCTGATTTTTAGGTTAGTACCCCAGGGATCCAGTGAACCTGGGATATCGCAGTAGATGAGCCCTAGTCATAAGGCCAGTCCCTCCAGGTATTTAGGGAACCTGGGACATCCCATAGATGAGCCCTGCTCTGTGGGCCATTCCCCTCCTGGGATTTCGCGAACCTGGGAGAGCCCACAGATGAGACCTGGCATATAGGCCAGTTCTCCCCAGGGATTTACGGAACATGGTCCATCCCACAGATGAGCCCTTGTCTGTAGGCCAGTACCCCAGGGATTCAGGGAACCTGGGACATCCCAATAGATGAGCCCTGGTCATAAGGCCAGCCCCTCAGGGATTTAGGGAACTTGGGATATCACACAGATGAGCCCTGGTCTGTACATAAGTTCCCTCCAGGGATTTAGGGAACATGGGACATCCCACAGTTAAACCCTGGTCTGTAGGACAGTACTCCAGGGATTTAGGGAACCTCTGGACATCCCACTCATGATCCCTGGTCGGTTCGCTGTTCCCCCCAGGGATTTGGGCAACGTGGGAAAGCTCTGGTTTGTAGACAAGTCCCCCCAGAGATTTTAGGGAACCAGGGACAGCCCGTAGATGAGCCCTGGTTGGTAAACCAGTCCCCAAGGGGTTTGGGCAACATGGAACAGCCCACAACTGAGCCCTGGTCTATAGGCCTATCCGGCCTTGAATTTAGGCAACCTGGAAAAGCCCACAAATGACACTGGTCTGTAGCCCAGCCCCCCCCAACAGGGATTTAGGGAATCTGGGACAACCCACAGAGGAGCAATGTTCTGTAGGCCGGCCTCCCAGTGATTCAGGGAACCTGGGACAGCCCACAGATGAGCCCTGGTGTGTAGGCTAGACTGACCCAGGAATTTAGGGAATGTAGGACATCCCAAACATTAGCCCTGGTCTTTAGGCTAGTCTACCCCAAGGATTAGGGAACATGTGACAGCCCTCAGATAAGACCTGGTCTCTAGGCCACACACCCCCCGGATTTAGGTAACCTGAGACAACCCACAGATGAGCTGTGGTCTGTATACCAGTGCCCCCAGGGATTTAGGGAACCTGGGACATCCCACAGATGAGCTCTGGTCTGGAGTTTTGTCCCCCCAGGGATTTAGGGAATCTAGGACATCACAATAGATGAGCCCTGGTCTGTTGGTCAGACCCGAAGGGATTTCGGGAACATAGGACAAGTGCCACAGATGAGCCCTGGTCTGTAGGCCAGGCCCCCAGGTATTTAAGGAACTTGAGAGAGTCCACAGATGAGCCCTGGTCTGTAGACAGACCCCCAGAAATGCTGGCAACCTTGGACATCCCAAAGATGACCCCTGGTCTGTAGACCAGTCACCCAGGGACTTAGGGTCCCTGGGAAATCCCACCCATGAGCCCTGGTTTGTAGAACAGTTCCTCCAGGTATATAGGGAATTAGGACATCCCACAGATTAGCTCTGTTCTCTAGGCCAGTCCCCTTGTGATTTAGGGAACCTGGGACATACCCCAGATGAGCTCTGGTCTATAGACAGTCCCCCCAATAATTTACAGAACCTGGGACAACCCACAAACGAGCTTTGTTGTTTAGGTCATTCCCCCCCCCAAGAATTTAGGGAACCTGGGACAGCCCACAGATGAGCCCTGCTCTGTAGGCCAGTCCCTCCAGGGATTCAGGGAACCAGAGATATCCCACAGATGAGCCCTGATCTGTAGGCCAGTCCCCCCCAGGGATTTAGGGAATCTGGGACACCTCACTGATGACACTGGTGTATACCTCAGTCCCCGCTGGGATGTAGGGAACCTGGGACATCCCACAGATGAGTGCTGGTCTGTGGCCCTCTCCCACCAGGGATTTAGGGAACCTGGGACAGCTCTGTTCTGTAGGCTAGTCCCGAAGGATTTAGGGAACCTGGGACATCACACAGATGAGCCATGGTCTGTAGGCCAGTCTCCCAAGGGATTTAGGCATCCTGGGATGCCCCACAGGTGAGCCCTGGTCTGTATACCTGTCAGCACAGGGTCTAAAGGAACCTGGGACATCTCACAGATGAGCTCTGGTGTGTAGGTAAGTCCCTCCAGGAATTTAGTGAACCTAGGCCATCCCACAAATAAGCCCTGGTGTATACACCATCCCTGCTGGTATTTAGGGAACCTGGGACAGCCCACTGATGAACTGTGGTGTGTAGGTCGGTCCCCCTGTTTTTGCCATCAGCCCTACCATATAGTTGTAAAGCAGTATCAGGATTTGGGATCCCTAGGGTGTTTCACTTAGTGAAACACCCTAAATCCTTATCTAAATCCTTATCCCCCAAGGAATTAGGGATTCTGGTAAAGGCCACAGATGAGCCCTGGTCTGTTGGCCAGTCCCGCTTAGGATGTAGGTAACCTCAGACATCCCACAAAGGAACGCTGGTCTGGAGGCCAGTTCCCCCCAGGAATTTTGGGAATCTGGGACATCCAAATAGATGACCCCTGGACTGTAGAACAGACCCCCTGGGATTTAGAAAACCTGGGACTTCCCACTGATGAACCCTGCTCTGTAGACCAGTCACCCCAGGCACTTAGGGAACCTGTGACAGTCCACAGACAAGCCCTGTCACAGACAGTCTCTCCAGGGATTTAGGGAACCTGGGAGATCCCATCGATGAGCCCTGGTGTATAGACCAGTTCCCCCAGGTATTTAGGGAACCTTGGACATCCCAAAGATGATCCTTGGTCTGTAGGCCAGTCCCTCCAGTGATTTAGGGAACCTGAGAAATCCCATAAATGAGCCCTGGTCTATAGACAGTGCCCTCAGGGATTTGGGGAACTTGGGACACCACACAGATGAGCTCTGGTGTGTAGGTCAGACTCCCCCAAGTATTTAAGTAACCTGGGATAGCCCATAGATGAGCCTTGGTCTGTAGACCAGTTCTCCTCGGGATGTAGTGAACCTATGACATCGCATAGATGAGCCCTGGTCTGTAAGCCATTCCCTCCATGGATTCAAGGACTCTGGGATATCCCACAGATGAGCCCTGGTTTGTAGACCAGTCCATGCTGGGATTTAGGGAACCTGGAACAGCCCACAGATGAGCCCTTGTCTGTAGGCCAGTCCCACCCAGGCATTTAGGAAACCTGGGACAGCACATACAGGAGCCCTGCTCTGTAGGCCAGTCCCCAGCCCTGGCATTTCGGGAACGTTGGACAGCCCACAGATGAGCCCTGTTCTGTAGACCAGTCCCTAAAGGGATTTAGAGAACATGGGACATCCCACAGATGATCCCTGGTTTTTAGACCAGGCCTCCAAGGGATTTAGTGAATTTGGGATTGCCTACAGTTGAGCTCTGGTCTGTAGACCATCCTTCAGCGATTTCAGCAACCTGGGACACATTACAGATGAGCTCTGGTGTCTTGACCAGTTTCCCCAGTGACTTAGTGAACCTGTGACAAACCAAAGATGAGCCCTGGTCTACAGACAGTCCCCCCAGAGATGTAGGGAGCCTGGGACCTCCCACAGATTAGCCCTGGTTTGTAGACCAGTTCTTCCAGGTATTTGGGAAACCTTGGGTATCCCACAGATGAGCTCTGGTCTGTAAGCCAGTCCCTCCAGTGATTTAGGGAACCTGGGACGTCCCACAGATGAGCTGTTATGTGTAGGCCAGGCCCCCGAGGGATTTACAGGACATGGGACATCCCGCAGTTGAGGCCTGGTCTGTAGGCCAGTACCACAGGGATTCAGGGAATGTGGGACATCCCAATAGATGAGCCCTAGTCTGTAGTCCCAGTCTCCCCTGGGATTTAGGGAACCGGGGACATCCCATATATCAGCCGTGGTCTATAGACAGTCCCCCCAGGGATTTAGGGAACTTGGGACAGCCCACAGATGAGACCTGTCTCTAGGCCAGTCCCCTTTGAAATGTAGGGAACCTCAAATATCCCACAGATAGGCCCTGGTGCATAGGCCAGACCCCACTGGGTGTTTGGGAACCTGGGACAGCCCACAGATGAGCCTTGGTCTATAGACTGTCCCCCCAGGAATTTAGGGAACCTGGGACAGCCCAAGATGAGCCCTGGTTTGTAGAGAGTTCCACAGCAATTTCAGCAACCTGGGACACCCCACAGATGAGCCCTGGTCTGTAGGCCAGTCACGCCAGGGACTTAGGGAAACTGTGACAGGCCACAGAGGAGCCCTGGTCTATAGACAGTCCCCCCAGGGTTTTAGGGAACCTGGGACATACCACAGGTGAGCCCAGGGCTGTAGGCCAGTCCCCCCCTTGGATTTAGGGATCCTGGTAGAGACCACAGATGAGCCCTGGTCTGTAGGCCAGTTGCCCCCAGGGATTTAGGGTCATGGGACATCCCGCAGATGATCTCTTGTGTGTAGACCAGTCCCGTGAGGTATTTAAGGGACATGGGACATCCAAGAATTAAGCCCTGGTTTGTAAGCCAGTATCCAGGGGATTCCGGAAACCTGGGACAGCCCACAGATGAGCTCTGGTCTGTAGACCAGTCCTCCCCAGGGATTTAGGGAACCTCAGACTGCTCACAGAGGAGCTGTGCTCTGTAGCTCAGTTCCACCAGGGATTTAGGAACCTGGTACAGTTCTGTTCTGTAGGCTAGTCTCCCAAGAGATTTAGGGAACCTGGGACATCCCACAGATGAGCCCTAGTTTGTCAACCAGTTCCCCCAGGTATTTAGGGAACCTTGGATATCCCACAGATGAGCCCTGGTCTGTAGGCCAGTCCCCCCAGTGATTTAGAGAACCTGGGACATTCCACAAATCATCCATCATCTATAGACAGTCACCCCAGGGATTTAGGGAACATGGGACAGCCCATAGGTGAGCCCTGGTCTGTAGGCCAGTCCCCCTTGGGATATGGGGAATCTGGGACATCCCATAGGATAGTCCTGGTTCATAGGCCTGTGCCCCCAGGATTTTGGGAAGCTGGGACAACCCTCAGATGAGCCCTGGTCTGTAGGCCAGTCCTGCAAGGGATTTAGGGAGCCTGGGACATACCAGAGGTGAGCCCAGGGCTGTAGGCCAGTCCCCTCCTTGGATTTAGGGATCCTGTAGAGACCACAGATAAGCCCTGGTCTGTAGGCCAGTTCCCCCCAGGGATTTAGGGTCATGGGACATCCCGTAGATGATCCCTTGTGTGTAGGCCAGTCCCCCAAGGGATTTAAGGGACACGGGACATCCAAGAATTAAGCCCTGGTTTGTAAGCCAGTACCCAAGGGATTCCAGAAACCTGGGACAGCCCACAGATGAGCTCTGGTCTGTAGACCAGTCCCCCCCCCCCGGGATTTAGGGAACCTCGGACAGCCCACAGAGGAGCTGTGCTCTGTAGCCCAGTTCTGTCAGGGATTTGGGATCCTGGGACAGTTCTGTTCTGTAGGCTGGTCCCCCCCAGAGATTTAGGGAATCTGGAACATCCCTCAGATGAGCCTTAGTCAGTAGCCCAGTCAGTCCCAGGGATTTATGGCACTGGGACATCCCACAGATGAGTCCTGCTCTGTAAATCAGTCCCCAAGGGATTTGGGCAACCTGGGACATCTCACAGTTGATCCTTGTTCTGTACACCAGTCCCCGCCTGTGATTTAGGGAACCTCAGACCATCACACTGATGAGCCCTGGTTTATAGGCCAGTCTCCCCCTATGATTTAGGTAACCTGGGACAGCCAACAGATGAGCCCGGTCTGTAGGCCAGTTCTCCCCAGGGATTTAGGGAACCTGGCACAACCCACAGATGAGCCCTGGTCTGTAGGCCAGTCCTCCCAGTGATATAGGGAACCTGGAACATCCCACAAATGAGCCCTTGTTTATAAGCCTGTCCTCTCCAGATGTTTAGGGAATCTGGTACCTCCCACAGAGGAGCCTTGGTCTGTAGGTCAGTCCCCTCAGCGATTCAGGGAACCTGGGACAGCCCACAGAGGAGCCATGGTCTATAGATCAGTCCCCCCAGGTATTTAAAGACCTGGGACATCTCACAGATAAGCCCTGGTCTGTAGGCCAGTTCCCCCCATGGATTTAGGGAATCTGGGACATCTCACAGATGATGAACCCTGGTGTGTAGGTCAGTCCCCTGAGGAATTTAGGGAACATGGGCCAACCCACTTGTGAGCCCTGGTCTGTATGCCAGTTACCCCAGGGATTTAGGGAACCTGGGACATCCCAGAGTCAAGCCCTGATGTGTAGGCCAGTACCCAAGGGATTTAGGGAACATGGGAGATCCCACAGATGATCCGTGGTTTGTAGTCCCATTCCTCCAGGGATTTAGGCAACTTGGGAGAGCCCACAGATGAGCTCTGGTCTGTAGACAGTCCCCCAGCAATTTCGGCAACCTGGGCCACCACACAGATTAGCCCTGTTCTGTAGACCAGTCACCCCAGGGACTTAGGGAACCTGGGACAGCCCACAGATGAGCCCTGGTCTACACAGTCTCTTCAGGGATTTAGGGAACCTGGGACAGCCCACAGATGAGCCCTGGTCTATAGATCAGTACCCCAAGGGTTTTAGGGACACGGGACATCCCACAGATCAGTCCTGGTCTTAGGCCAGTCCTCCTCAGGGTATTACGGGACATGGGACATCCCTCAGTTGAGGCCTGGTCTGTAGGCCAGTATCCCATGGATTTAGGGAACCTGAGACATCCCAATACATGTGTCCTGGTCTATAGACCAGTCTCCCCTGGGATTTAGGGAACCTGGGACAGCCCACTGATGAGCTCTGGTGTGTAGGGCAGTCCCTCCGCAAGGATTTAGGGACCTGGGACAGGGCACAGACGAGCCGTGTTTCTAGGCCAGTCCCCTTTGAAATGTAGGGAATGTCAGACATCCCACAGATAGGCCCTGGTGTGTAGGCCAGACACCCCTGGGTTTTAGGGAACCTAGGATAGCCCACAGATGAACCCTGGTCTGTAGACAATCCCACAGTGATTTTAGCAACCTGGGACAGCCCACAAATGAGCCCTGGTGTGTAGATCAGACCCCTCCCAAGTATTTAGGGTACCAGTGACAGCCCATAGATGAGCCTTGGTGTGTAGGCCAGTTCTCCTTGCGATGTAGGGAACATGGGAGATCCCACAGATGGGCCCTGGGCTGTACGCCAGTCCCCCCTTGTATTTAGGGAACCTGGTTGAGCCCACAGATGAGCCATGTTCTGTAGGGCAGTTACCCCCAGGGATTTAGGATCATGGGACATCCTGCAGATGAGACGTAGTGTGTAAGGAAAACCCCCAGGGATTTAGGGAACATGGGAATTCGAAGAATTAAGCCCTGGTTTGTGGGCCAGTTCACAAGGGATTCCGGGAACCTGGGACAGCCTGCAGATTAGCCCTGGTGTGTAGGCCAGTCCCCTGAGGATTAGGGAACATGAGACATCCCGCAGGTGAGCCCTGGTCTGTACGCCAGTCCTGCCAGAAATTTGGGGTAACTGGGACATCCCAGAGTTAAGTCCTGGTGTGTAGGCCCATACCCAAGGGATTTAGGCAACCTGGGCCATCCTACTGATCAGCCCTGGTCTTTTGGCCAGTCTACCCAGGGATTTAGGGAACCTGGGACAGCTCTGGTCTGAGGGCTAGTCCCCCCAGGGATTCAGGGAACCTGGGGCATCCCACAGATGAGCCGTGGTCTGTAGGCCGGTCTGCCCCAGAGATTTAGGGAACTGAGACAGCCCACAGATGAACCCTGGTGTGTAGGTGAGTCCTCAAGGTGTTTGCCCAAGCTGGGACCAGCCACACCTGAGCCCTGGCCTGCAGGCCTGTCCCCCCTTGAATTTAGGCAACCTGGGACAGCCTACAAATGACCCTGGTCTGTAGGCTTGTCCCCCCAGTGATTTAGGGAACCTGGGGCAGCCCACAGAGGATCCCTGGTGGTCAGCCAGTCCACCCAGGAATTCAGGGAACCTGGGACATCCCAAATATGATTCCTGATCTGTAGGCCAGTCTGCCCCAGTTATTTAGGGAACTGGGACAGTCCACAGATGAACCCTGCTGTGTAAGTGAGTCCTCAAGGGGTTTGCACAAGCTGGGACATGCGACACCTGAGCCCTGGCCTGTAGGCCTATCTCCCCTTGAATGTAGACAACCTGGGACAGCCCACAAATGACTCTGGTCTGTAACCGTGTCCCCCCAGTGATTTAGGGAACATGGGACAGCCCACAGAGGATCCCTGGTGGTAGGCCAGGCCCCCAGGGACTTAGGGAACCTGGGACTGCCGAGATGAGCCGTGCTTTATAGGCCAGTCCCCACACCTGGGATTTACAAAATGTGGGACTGCCAACAGACGAGGCCTGGGCTGTAGGCCAGTCCCCCCAGGGATTTAGGGAACCGGGGATATACCAAGGATGAGCCCTGGTCTTTAGGCCAGACCCCAAGGGATTTAGGGAAACTGATATAGCCCAGAAATGAGCCCTGGTCTGTAGGCCAGTCCCTTCCAAGGACTTAGGGACCCTGACACAGCCCACAGATGAGCCCTGCTCTGTAGGCCAGTCCCCACCCCTGGGATTTAGAGAACGTTGGACAGCCAACAGATGAACCTTGGTGGGGCTGCTGTGTCCTGCGTGAGGAGTGGGGACCCTTTCCCTGAATGAAGGGAGGAGGGGCTAACGCATCCCACCCACTCTCAGAAGAGGTGGGGCCACAACTCGCTGCTTGAGAGGAGACAGGGACCCTTGCCCATAGTGAGAGGAGAGTTAGCCAATGAACTCTCAACAATGTTAGAGCAGGCGGGGCTGCCACATGCTTCATGGGGGGAGGTGAGGTGGCCACGCCATAGGGGGAAGGATCCTTCACTCCTGAGACATGCCTAGGAGAAATTGGGGCCCCCATGCCCGACGGAAGAGGAGGTTGTTCCCCGTACCCTGCATGAGGATGTGGGGACCCGAATCATGTGTGAGAGGAGTGGTAGCTCCGTGCCTGCATCAGAGGGGGTGTGGCACCTGCGAACTGGTTGATATGAGGCTGCCCTCCATGCCCTGTGTGAGAGGTGGGGTTGCTGTGTCCTGTGTGAGGAGAGGAGGGGACAATGCGCCTCCCCACACAGAAGAGGAGTGGCCCCGTGCCCTGCATCAGAGGAGGCGGCCCTCCATTCCCCGCGTGAGAGGAGGTTGGGTGGTTGTGTCCTGTGTGAGGGGAGGAGGGGCCAATACACCCCTGCCACATAGAAGAGGAGGGGCCCCATGCCCTGCATCAGAGGAGGTGGTGCTGCCATGCCCTGCGTGAGACGAGGCAACGCACCTATGCCCTGCTTGACAGGAGGCGGCCCTCTGTGCCCTGCGTGAGAGGAGCAGGGGCCAATGTGTCCCATCCACTGTTAGAAGGGGCGGGGTCACAACGCCTTGCTTAAGAGGAGGCAGGGCCCCCTTGCCCAGAGTGATAGGAGGTTTAACCAATGCTTCCCCGCCCCCCTCCATCCGCCATTAGAGCAGGCAGGGCTGTCGCAATCTGCATGAGGGGAGGTAGGATGGCCATGCCCTATGGGGGAGGAGCCAGGACTCCTGAGCCAGTTGTGGGAGGAAGTGGGGCCCCCAGGGCTCATGGACGAGGAGACCAGGCGTCGTAGCCTACATGGCAGGAGTTGGGGGCTCTAATCCAGCGGGAGAGGAGGTGGGGCCAATGCGTCCCACTCAATGTTAGAGGACATAGGGCCACAGTGCCCTGCTTGAGAGGAGACATGGCCCCTTGCCCAGAGTGAGAGGAGATTTACCTAATGCACGCCCCCATCGTTAGAGCAGGCCGGGCTGTCACGCCCTGCATGAAGGGAGGTGTGATGGCCACACCCTATGGGGAGGAGCCAGGGTTCCTGAGCCATGCATGGGAGGAATTGGGGCTGCCATTCCCTACCAGAGAGGAGGGGGTTCCACATACCCTGTATGTGAGGAGGTGGGGGCTCGAATCATGTGTGAGAGGAGGGGGAGCCCTGTGCTTGCATCAGAGGGGGTGTGGCACCTGCGAACTGGTTGATGTGAGGAGACTCACCGTGTCCTGCGTGACAAGGTGGAGTTGCTGTGTCCTGTGTGAGGAGAAGAGGGGCCGATGAGCCCTCCGTCACAGAAGAGGAGGGGCCTCATGCCCTGCATCGGAGGAGGCGGTGCTGCCAAGCGCTGCGTGACAGGACGCGGAGCACCTGTGCCGTGCTTGACAGGAGGTAGCTCTCCGTGCCCTGCAAGAGAGGAGGAGGGGCCGAGGCGCCCCACCACACAGAAGAGGAAAGGCCTCATGGCCTGCATCACAGGAGTGCGGGGACTCTGCCCTTTGTGAAAGGAGACGACAACGCAGCAACGCCCTGCTTGACAGGAGTCGCCCCTGGTGCCCTGCGTGGGAGGAGGTGGGGCCAACGCATCCCACCCACTGTTAGAAAGGGCGGGGTTACAACACCTTGCTTGAGAGGAGGCGGGGCCCCTTGTCCAGAGTGAGAGGAGGTTTTGCCAATGCACCCCCCTCCACCGTTAGAGCCGGAGGGGTGGTTGTGCCCTGCATGAGGGAAGGTGGGATGGCCTCACGCTAGGGAAGGAGGCAGGACTCTAGAGCCCATCCTGAAAGGCAGTGGGGACCCATGTACCACGGAAGAGGACATGGGGGCACAAATGCAGCATTAGAGGAGGTGGGCCTGTCGTGCCCTGCGTGAGAGGACGTGGGGCCCCTTGCCCAGAGTGAGAGGAGGTTTAGCTCATGCATCCACCCACCATTAGAGCAGGCGGGTATGCCTCGCTGGACATGAGGGGAGGTGGCATGGCCACGCCCTATGGGGGAGGAGCTGGGACTCCTGAGCCAATCGTGGCAGACAGTGGGGACCCATGCCCCACGGAAGAGGAGGTGGGGGCCCAGTTGCAGTGTAAGAGGAGGTGGGCCTGCCGTGCCCTGCGTGAGAGGAGGTGGGACTAATGTGTCCCACCCACTATTAGAGGAGGCGGGGACCCTTGCCCAGAGTGTGAGGTTTAGGCCATGCAACACCCCCACCATTAGAGCAGGTGGGGTTCTTGTGCCCTGCATGATGGGAGGTGGGATGGCCACACCTTATGGAAGAGGAGTCAGGACTGCTGAGCCAATTTTTGGAGGAATTGGGGCCCCCGTGCTCCACGGAAGAGGAGGTGGGGCCCTGTATCCTATATGAGAGGTGGTGTGGTCCCAAATGCAGCGTGAAAGGATAGGGGGCCTGCCATGCCCTGGGTGAGAGGTGGCAGAGCCTCTCGCCCATTGTGAGAGGAGTTTTAGCCCACGTACCCCCGTACGCCCCCGCTGTTAGAGAAGTCGGGGCTGTCGTGCCCAGCATGAAGGGAGCTGGGATGACCATGCCCTACGGGGGAGGAGCTGGGACTCCTGAGCCAATCGTGGCAGACAGTGGGGACCCATGCCCCACGGAAGAGGAGGTGGGGGCCCAGTTGCAGTGTAAGAGGAGGTGGGCCTGCCGTGCCCTGCGTGAGAGGAGGTGGGACTAATGTGTCCCACCCACTATTAGAGGAGGCGGGGACCCTTGCCCAGAGTGTGAGGTTTAGGCCATGCAACACCCCCACCATTAGAGCAGGTGGGGTTCTTGTGCCCTGCATGATGGCCACACCTTATGGAAGAGGAGTCAGGACTGCTGAGCCAATTTTTGGAGGAATTGGGGCCCCCGTGCTCCACGGAAGAGGAGGTGGGGCCCTGTATCCTACATGAGCCAATCCTGGGAGGAAGTGGGGACCCCATACCCTACATGAGAGGAGGCGGGGGCCTGAAACCAGCGTGATAGGAGGTGGGGCTGTGGTGCCCTGCGTGAGAAGAGGAGGGGCCAATGCATCCTACCCACTGTTAGAGGAGTTGGAGCCACAACGCCCAGTTTGAGAGGAGGCAGGGCCCCTTGTCCAGAGTGAGAGGAGGTTTAACCAACGTATCCTGACATCGTTAAAGCAGGTGGGGTTTGTGCATCCTGCATGAAGGGAGGTGGGATGAACACTCCCTATGGGGGAGGAGCCGGGAATCCTAAGCCAGTCCTGTGAGGGAGGGAGGCCCCCATGCTCCAAGGTAGAGGAGGTGGGGCCCCGTACCCCAGATGAGATGAGGTGGTTGCCCGAATCCAGCGTGAGAGGTGGTGAAACTGCCGTACCCTGCGTGAGATCAGGCGGGGGCCTTTGCCCAGAGTGACATGAAGTTTAGCCAATGCATTGTCCTAGCATTAGAGCAGGCGGGGCTGCTGCATGCTGCATGAGGGAAGGTGGGATGGCTACACCCTATGGGGGAGGAACTGAGACTGCTGAGCCCATCCTGGGAGGCAGTGAAGACCCATGCCCCACAGAAGAGGAGGTGGGGGCCCAAATGTACTGTGAGAGGAGATGGGCCTGCAGTGCCCTCCGTGAGAGGACGCAGGGCCCCTTGCCCAGAGTGAGAGAAGTTTTAGCCCATGCACCCCCCCCCACCTTAGAGCAGGCTGGGCTGC